>NC_056739.1:1343985804-1344220804 GCF_019279795.1 Protopterus annectens | reverse complement strand
CTGACTTGCTTGATGAATGGAAGCAAGTCTCTCTTTCCTGCAGTTTGGGTTGGCTTCGCATTTTGGTAAAGCGAAACCAAAGATCTCACGAAAAGCTTAAAAGTGAGATCCTACTTTTGCAGGATGAATTAGTGGCTGAAACCAACTATAGAACTCAAGTCTTGAACATTAATTAAAAAATTCACAAACTAGAAACTGAAATAGTACTTAGAAAGTGTAATAAACTTGTTCGCGATCTCAGGGACTATGAGACCGGTATTTTGTTTACGTGGCAGCGTGATTCGGGACGTAGCAGGTCAAGGGGCAGGAACCAGAACAGCTACTTTAAACGAAGAGGTTTGTCGACATCTTCAGCTTCTTCTACTGAAAGAAATACAACTATAAAAAAGCATATGGATGAAAATACATACATAAAGTTTAAAAATGTTTGTTTTAAGGTCACTTTAATTAATGCTCATTCCTTTATTAAATTGGAACTTTAATTAATTCATTAATTAATTGTTTCTAATCAAATGGTATAAAAATGCATTGCCATGATGGATTAAAATGTGATCCTTGAAGGCGAATAGCCGAGGTACCAGATCGTTGGTGTTATAAAGGAGTTACTGGTGAAGTACTGGCTGTTTGGTGTGTATTTCTACATATTTTGACTTTCTGTGTTTTTGGATGAAGGACATATGTCTGCTGTACTGGAGAGGTGGTTCACAGCAACAGACAGCAGATCTGTAGTATTAGGCTCTGACACATTCCACAGCTGTCAGCCCCCAAACATGGACCTCACCACACCTCCACATTTGGTGTTGTCTCCATATTCATTATGGCTAGGAACACCTACAGACTAGTATCCCATCATAATGCATTGGAGATACTTCCAGTAAAACTGCCTTGGGGTAATTGTGCAATCCAGACCATAGCCTGCTATGGGTCCACATCTATGTTCCTAGACTCTCAATGCACATTCCTCAACACCCTGCCATCTATGATGGTCTAACGTAACACTGACATAGTATGACTTTTCAACTACCCCTCCATCACTTGTGGAAAGTGGCCAAGCACTAGTACAGTGGCCCAACACTTCTGGGAGTCATTTCCATTAGCCTGGACCAGCTTATACTGACCCC
The DNA here is from genome assembly GCF_019279795.1 of Protopterus annectens. Lineage (NCBI taxonomy): Eukaryota > Metazoa > Chordata > Ceratodontiformes > Protopteridae > Protopterus > Protopterus annectens. The sequence continues at coordinate 1,344,219,683 of NC_056739.1, read as the reverse complement.
TGGTAGAGGATGCAACAACCTGAAATGTGCTGACTACTTAGACATGGGACTGTTGCTCATCCACAGATGTCAATCCCTGCATGGTGAGATTCACACAGTCTGTAATCAACATGGAACTCAACATGTCAGCCACACTGCCCACAAAGGTAACCACCTTGCAAAACCTCTCCAAAGCTGACTTTGTAGCCATGAAAATGGGGTGGATCTCTTCACTGCAGCCATGGCAATGGGAAATAGCTGCATGACTGTGGAATCATACACATAGGCACTGTACAAACAGGTACATGAATGCATGGTACTAGCCAGAGCCAACTGGACCCAGACACTGTCCTCCAAACACTTGGAGACAATGTGATGGTCCCCTGCCATTACTAAAGTGCACATCAGAAGGAGGACACTGTTGCAGAGAAAGGCAGTGTTCCATGACTGTTGAACTCCCTTATTAGCCTCAAACACAACTTATGATCCCATATAGAATCCCCTACAGGCATCTGTGATGGCAGAGATGCAGCAGTCAATGACAACAGTCACAACAGCCTTTGATAGTTATATCAATGACCTCCACAGCATTAAACACAAGTGCTGTGAGTTACTGCACAATGCTACTACCTATCCTGAGACATCAGATATTGCCCACAGTCTTGGCAATACATTCTGTGCCAGCTTTACCCCTTTCTCCCCCCACAGCTGAAATGCTGAGTGAATGTGCTCTCACATGCTGTATCCCATTTCTGTTCTAGGCATCTGTGTGTCACCAGGATGTGGCCCTGCAGCAAGACCATGGGGTATGGCAGTGTGGTGACACATCTACCATGTCATAGGCAGGGTACAGTATGTGCACGGAAATCCCCGGTCTGTAACACAGTGATTGCATATGCCTCACAGATTATAGGGCTGAGGGTTGTACATAGGTATATGTTGATTTACATCTGTTGTAGAATGGAGAATGGTACGTGTTGTGGTTTGGACACACCTCCAGTTGCTAATAACCACAGCCACAGGGGATATTCATCAACCAAACACACTGAGATTACTATTCACACACACACACACACACACACACACACACACACACACACACACACACACACACACATATACACATTTGTCAGTACTGAGATCCATAGGTTCATTGCTTCATAGCTCTTAAAGTAGGTGAATGAATACAAGATGAGCCCAAGGGAATACCTTGGCATCAGGCCACATGAAAATAGTCCCCAGTGTGGCTCAGGAGTCTAGTCACTGGAGTGGTCCCCAGGGGTGGGTATTGTATTCTCCAGCCACTCATCCAGATTTCTATTGTAGGTGGCCAGTGATGTGCACTGCTTCACATGTATGTGATTTATATTCCATAACATGGACAGTGTCTGGGTTGTGCACATGTCCCACATGCATGTTTTTGTAGTGTGGAAGTGTCCTTGATGTCTCTGGGACATTTTGTGTGGACAGATTGGTTTCTTCAGAAGTATCATTCCTGACCTTGTTTGTTGAGACCTGGCTATGTAACTGAGGTGTGATTGCACCTACATAGACAGTATGATATAGGATTCATTGGAGTTATTGGCATCTGTCCATGCAGGGCATGTGTATAAGGCATGGAATTCCCCTTCCGGGGTACATTTGCAGACTCTACAGTTGTTGCAGACATCCAGTGGGGAACATGGTAAAAGGGCCACTGTACACATTGATTGGGCTACTGAGTGGATGGAACAGGGTGCCATGTCCTTTTACTTGCTGGATAACACACAGTCAGGAGATGTAACACATCAAAGTACTTTCTGATGTCAGTGGCACGGTTGTGGTCGACAGGCATGTAGTCCACTGCAATCACACAGTGGGTACTGTGAAGCAATTTGCAGGAGAACTACTGATATAGTGGATGCTGCCTAGCCAAGTGTGTTTGTATATGATCCGTGGGTAGAGAGTGGTCTCTGAGTATTAGAAGGCTTGCCTATATTGTTCACTAATCCATACTGTCACATAGTCATTGCACATGGCACTAGACATTTAGGGCTGTGGATTGTCTACTCCAACCTCTACAGTGTTTGACAACTGTTGGCCTTGTAATGTGGACATTGGGACATATACTAGGTCCTCAGTATAATAATTTAGCAAAACCTACTCCCCAATGGATCCTGTTATTACACAATCACAGCAACACACACTTGCCACTACTTAGTTTCAAACCCCTACCTCGCTATGTATCGCTACTACGGTGTTACGTATTTGTGTCACACACACACACACACACACACACACACACACACACACACACACACACACACACACACACACTAGTCAGTACTGCGTTTCGAACCCATACCTAGCTATGTATTGCTACTAAAGTGTTACGCATTCATCGCATGAGCCATAGAGCTGATAGGATGGATGTTGTCCCAAGGTACTTCTAAGGTGAGGAACATCACCAGCCCTTGAAAATACTGCCATTGGGTGATGTAGTGGGTGAGGGATTTCACAAAATATTTTACCCTACATAGACATATGCGAGGAGTGGGGTTCAAACCTCTATCTAACTATGTTTTCAGACCATTATTGTTACACATTTACCACACACACCACTGACCTTACATGCTTTAGAGTTTCCAACAGGTACTTCTCAGGTGAATTATATCTGCAGGACTGCTAAAATCAGGCACTGAGAAGTATACTGGGTGTAAATGGGGCCAAAGTCTTTAAGGTGCAGACATATATATGTACACACACACACACACACACACACACACACACACAAACACTTGCCAACAATGAGAGTCAAACCCCTAGCTATGTAGTTATTGCTACTAAATTCAAAACAAACAGAACTTCAAAATCCAAAAAACAATTGTGGCAGACGTAGTTGAATGCTTTGATACTTTATTATGAAGCGCTTTTCGTTCAAAGCTTGTACTTGAACTTATTCAGATGTTTTACAATTTAACTGATGACATTTAAATAGTAGCACAGTTAGATCAGCTGATACACTTATTTAAAGTGATATTCATCCATTTCAATGTTATTTTAAAACCTTTAAATGTTAAAATCTTACTTATATTCTACCCTATATATTAAAATATAATCAGACAATCCTAACTGATACATACATTTACAATATTGCTTTGATAAAATAGTCAAAAAGCAATAAAGAAAACAGATAGTGAGTCAGTCAGTCTTTTTTCACTATCTGCAGGTGCAGGTTTAGTCTTTCACCAATTAAGTTTCCAGTATCAGATATCTGGATGAAGGGATGCCATCAGTGCTATGTTCATGTTATAATAATGAGCTGGTATTATTGTGTATGTTAGCATAATATTTAAATATTCTTATTTTTTTGTCTTCTAATAGTTTTGCCAATATAAAAAGCTTGACAACAGAAGTACACAATTAAATATACATCATAACAAGCACTGCATGTAACTGCTCCTTTAAAAGCATTCTTTGTTTTTAGTAGTAAAATATTTAAAAATTAGTTTTTCACTCCTATTATCTACACACTTGGCAACAATGCCGCAGTGGTACAGCGGTAGTGTTGTTACCTCACAGCAAGAGGTTCTCCCATTCGATGCTTGGCTTGGGAGTGCCTTCTGTGTGGAGTCTGCATGTCCTCCCCGCGGTTGGGTAGCATTCGAAAGACATGCGTGTGTAAATGGGTGTGCCTTCGTTGAAGGTTGGGCGTCAAGCTGGCACCTCAGCATTTCATAAAAATCTACTGCCAATCATTAGCAGACCGGAGTTCCGCTGTGGTGACCCCTTACCAGGAAAAGCCGAAAGACAAACAACAACATCTACAGACTTGGCAACCATGGCATTTAACAGTGCTTGTATTATTCCCCGTAGTGTTATCTTCATGACACTCAAATTCTTAGCATTCTTTAAATTTCAATGAATATTTAAATGAATTTATAGTCTATCACCTTAAATGTTATGAATACCAAGACAACAGCTCACAGCTTCCAATTATGAAAAGAAGGAAAAGAGATCTGTTAGTTTTAAAAATTCTGCAACTTATATTTTCATATCCATTATGCAAAATCTGTTTCTGAAGCCACATTTAAAAGGCAGATATGGACTTTGGTGCAAGTTCATATGCCCTGGCAGGCTCTGCCCCAACAATATTTAATAAGCTGAGTCAAGGTCCTGCCAATAAAAAGTATCCTGCCTCAACTTGATTTTATTCCATTTATACTCCTCAACATGTTTTCGTTATTACCGTCCTCCATGGAGTGATTGCTTATAGTCAGGAAGATGTTAGGAAAGGTTTGCAAATATTTCACCCTTACTGATGTCTAATTCATTTTTTTATACTTTATGTATTTGTTAACAAGGTAAACCCAGTTGAAACAAGTATCCCTTTTCAGGGCTGACCTTGGACCACTGCCTAATTCAGTCAGTTGCTTAGTGTGACACAGTTTGCAGCCTAGATCTCAACTTCTTTGCTCAAGATTCTGTGATAATGACAAAAATAATGATATAAGGATCTGGTCTTGAGGATCAGCGGGATACAATCCTTACTGCCCTCTGAATTTCCAAGGTTTGTCTAGTAGTACGGGCATTGGAGGGACCAGATTGGGATCAGGATGTTTCGACTGACATCTAGGTCTGCTCGGGAAATGAAGCATTTAAAAGGAATGTATTTGCACTACAGAAATAGAAAATGCATAGTGTATACATAAAGAGTATACCTTGCTCAGGGTCTATCAGAATGAAGACTGCATACTGGTGCTCTAGGTAGGTATTTTACATTAGATTCTAGTTCAGTACAGTGTGCACAGACCAATGATAGACACACCAGTTAAAAGTGTGCAGTGCAACTGACTTTTGTTTCAATGATTCTTCACATCCAGGTACCACTTTCATGAGCAGCTAGCATCAGTATACGTATAGAATGGTAATTTTTCAATAATATTAAAATTCAAGGGCTTGTTATAAGAAAATACCAACAATTAAACATAAAAGCAAGTTCAGAAAACAGTAACAACACTACTGATCTCTTAGTACAATAAGATTAAATTACTTAATTTTTTTTTTTTTTGGCATATCAGGCCCAGTTCAAGAATGAATAAATCTCATAAATACAGCTGTTGTATATAAAAGCATGATGGTACATAAACATTAAAATATAAAAAAAAACATACCCATGGTTTGAATTAATAACCTAATTGTTCTCTTTCTCTCTCTTGTTGCGACTTGCAAAAATATTAGATTTCAGATAACCAAACATGTTTATGCAGTATGCCTGATTTGAAACAATAACAATAGAGCAGACTTGCTTCACACTTAAATGATTCAATATGACTAATGCTTGCTTTGTTTGTTTTAGCACAGAGCAAATATCTGAATTGTTTGTTTTCTAAACGTGAGAACATTACTATTGCAAGGATTGTTGCACACAGTACACAACTGGGTCAGTACTAGCCCTGTACTGTATCCACTCAGTTTTAGATAATTACTAAGAATAGAAACAATATTACTGAATGTAGTCTATGTCAAAGTTCTTAATTTGTATGCAACTTGTAAATGTACTGTTGATAACCCTACATGTTGCCTGGTTGCATTTATATATTATTACATTTCTATTTGTTCTAAGACTGCATAAAACAGTGAACATATTTTGGTACTGTGTTATATTTGTAACACTTTCATTCAGATGGGATAAGCTTTATGTATGCTGAGCGTGTTTTCTTTAACACATATATATGTAATGTGAGTTGCTGGTGTTCTTGTATACATACTTATACTACACTGTTTTTACTTACTGGTTAATTCCATGAATGTTTTCTAAGTGATGGTGTTATATTGTGCTTATCAGTGTAGTGCCATGGTTTGATAATTTGCTCAGTGCAGGTGAATATTTACACTGCATTACTGTAGTTCTCTCAGTATACTTCCTGCTAAAACTACTTTGAGCTTATATACATACACTTTCTGTCACTCTACTCTTATATTTCCCCTGTATTCTCTTACTTATTCTGGTCCTTCCTCCATCTCAGTTTTGCATAATAAGTACTAACTTTATTCCATCAATATAATTTTCAAGATTAGTAGAGTTTTTTTTTTCCTTTCATTTTAACGCCTGCAGTCACTACATCTGACCTGACTGTACTACATCTATGCATACACTTCTGTTTGTTGTTTCCTTCTTCCCTATTTCTATTAAATGTTTAGCCCCATTCCCAACTCTCTTTCACCCTCTCATGGTGCTTTGCAGCGTATCCATTTATAATCACAACCCTCCCTAACAGTACCTATATATTCCACATTATATCATTTTCTTTTCCTAAATAAACCCTCATTTATTTTTATTTTGACTACATTGTTATTCTTTAGCCTTTAACACTTCTCTATTCCTTGCGTCCCAGAGAAGATACAAGGAGAACTTACCTCTCCTCTTTATATAAAATATTTTCTCTTCTTTATACAAAAATACTCCTCTCCTGGTATCTTCCCTGGAATGCAAGGAATTATCTTTGTGTTCACTGTGATAGGTGGGGCCAAGATTATTTCAGCTTTCAGATTCCACCATCACTGAATCTCCTACTGCCCTGCAACTTCTTGTTTCCTTCTTCATTGCTACTTCTCCACTACGTGACATCCATAAAATATAGATTCATGTACTTAATTATGCTACTGTGCAGCTTCTCCTCTGTCCTGCTCATCCTTCTGTGCCATCTTTCATCCTACCACTACTCAACAATATGTAGCAGCATCTCTCTAACTCTGTTCCAACCACCTATCTATGCTTCCTTCTTACACTCTCCACATATTCCACCAAACCTATTTAATAGTGCCCTCATCTTTATTTGAAATATAGGTTAATTGCACTTCATCTCAAACCAAAACAAAGTACAAGAATCCTCTTCAAAAAACAAATACGCATAATTCCACAGTATACTAAAATCATTCTAGGAGGAGATATACACCCTAATCTTGGCTCCACCTATCAAAGTGAACACAAAGATGATTCTCTCCCACACACTTCTATAATCCAACATCAGCCAATCCCCAACCCTGATGATCTAATTTTTACTGCAATAAATCTTAGAAATATAAGAAATAAAGCTGCAGGACTACATGCCTGAATTGCCCAACATAAGCCTGATATTCTTGCTGTAACTGAAACTTGGCTTAAACCCAGCATAAATGACTCCAAAGTGAAGAAAAGTGGTGGTATTGCTTTAATATTTCTCAATACCTACCACAGTTCCCCTTAAAGCAAGGAAGGGATCTACTTTTAAATTTCAAATTCTCGTATAATCAAAGTTCACTGTACCGAGACAAAACCTCCTTAAGAACAAAACACTGAAACTGCTAAATACCGAACCTTAAAATATTGAAAAACAAAATGATAAACCACCACATACCCAAGACCCCAAAAATATGCTATTTACGGGGGGGGGGCCTACACCCCCTTCAAATTAAATATACCAACTCCGAGATCACACTACATCCAGGAAAACAGAAAACTACTAATACACAACTAAAATACATTCTGGCACTGGTATTAACACTACTTTACTTTTACCGATTTTTGCAAGGTTGGCGGGATTTAACCATAATGTATACTGTACATCCAAAAAGTTACTAAACTAAAATAAAGCCACATTGTCTCAACTAAATGCTAAAGAACTTAAAACTACAAGACTGACACTCCACAACTAGTTTACAAGCAATTTCGCCCAACAGTGTAGCTGTACAGAATATAGCAGTACACACACTACAATTCACCACTTTAACACAAACTCCTGACTCACCATAAAAAATAAATCATTTTAAGTATCCAATACTACCTAAACATAAACAAAATCTTTACCTGTAAAACACATAACAATTAAGTACTACCACTACTTTTATAATTTACACATTAAACTTACAAAAACCTAAACCTCGTCACTGACACCAGTAACTGCAAACTCCACAAACATTTTTTTTTTATGTACATACAAGAATACTTAAAGAGACAGAACACTATTTCATTGCTTACCAATATACTTTAACATTACAATTCGGTATTCTAACCCTTACTATATTAAATTTCCAGTGAACTGATCTTTCAAGATTATCGTCTCAATATTTTGATATTCAGTCTACTAGTAATATGGTATTTAGAAGTAGACCCACTGGAAGATATCATACATTGGATATCCATAGCATTACCACAAGAAAAAAATGTACTAGGCGATATGAATGACAATTGGTTGGATATAAACTTTTAGCTCCCTTACATCTACTATGAATGTATATGATTTCATGAAACTAGTTAATACACAACACATTACAGCAAGACACCAAATTCTCTATTAGACTGGATTCTAGTATCAGAACATAGCAAATACTCTATTACAGGTACAATGTCAGACTCTCTTAGTAACCAGTTTCCAGTCTACACAACTAGAGCATCCAGATAAACAGCATGTTTATAAAACAAGATGTAACCTTTCCATGTTTAACCCAGAAATGTTCATTACTACACTATCTTCTTTAACTAGAACTTCCTAAAAATCCTCCCCTTAGATGATGCTGTAATTGAACTGAAAGCAACTTTTCAAAATATCCTAAATAGTCTTGTACCTCCTGAAAGGAAGAGAATGAAAACAAATAATGCAATTTGGCTATCCAAAAAGAGTAGAATGCTAATGCAGAATAGAGAAAAAGCATGGAAAGAATGGCAAAAATATAAAACACCTCAATACCTTGAAAACTCGAGAATACATCACAATCATACCAAAAAGCAAATAAATGAAAACAAAAAATATAATATAATAAGTTTTAGAATAATATTAAACATGACCCTAAAAAAATTGGACATCCATTGTAGATCAATATGTGTTTATGTACCTTTAAGAAGCTATCCAAGGACTTGCACAAGTGTATAAATACTGAGCATGTGCAAGCCTGACTGCCATTTTGTAGTAAGCTGTTGAGATGTAAGCATGTATGTATGTAAGGTCTGTCTGTTAATCAGTTTGTTATATTTTATTATGCTGTTATCCATCCCCATGTGTTTCCATACAGTAAAGCATCTTAACAAACTAGTATGCCTTCTTGTCATATATGTTAGAGAGGGCCGAGTGAGATCCATTAAAGAAATTTTACATCCTAGCCAAAACTTTAACCCAAATTCCTCTCCTGATAACTCGCCACTCAAAACTGCAATACAGTTTAACTCCTATTTTATAGATAATATAACATCTCTAACTAAGAATTCCTCAACATCTCATCCAAACCCAGCCCAACAGCCACATATCACCACATCCACTTTCACCTTCAAGCCTATGCCTATATTCTATATAAAACTACTCTTAAACAAACTCAAATCATGCTCTACTTCAGCTGATGACCTTCCAAGTGAGTACCTAAAAATAGCAGCCAGTGTTATTGTCTATCCTTAGTCCTTATAAATATGTCAGTCCAGTAATCCCACATTCCCTCTCTCTGAAAACAGTCACACATTATCCCTCTGCACAAAGGAAAACATTCAACAGACATTAATAAATTTAAACCTATAGCAATCATCTCTCCTTGCCAAAATACTTGAAAAATGTATTCAAAAACAATTGCTAGACTATCTCCTGCAGGAAGAACTCTTTTCTCCTACACAATATGGCTTCCGTCCTTCCCATAGTACTAGCAATGCCCTTCTAACTTATACAGATACTGTCAATAAAGCTAGAGATAATGACAAACTAGTGTCTTCCTTATTTCTAAACTTATCTAAAGCCTTTGACACAGTTTGTCACAGCAAACTTCTACTTCAAATGTCCTCACTAGGTCTTTCTCAGCCCACCCTTCTGTGGTTCAAAAGCTACCTCTGCAATAGTCAGTCAGTAAAATGGCACTCTACACTTTCTTCTTACCTCCCAGTCACCACCAGTGTACCTGCCACTAGGATCTATCCTTGGTCCACTCCTCTTTAACATTTTCACCAACACCATATATACTTCCATACAATAGACCACCCTAATACATTATGTAGATGATTCCATTCTCATTTACACATCTGACAACATGGATGCTGTACAGAGCCAAAAACTTTCTCAATGAAACAACTTAAGCTACATTTGCCACTAGTTATAGGTTCATAGGTTCATAGGTGTGTACTAGGCTAATGGCCCTGGAGCCTTTACAGGCCTAGCCCATAGGATTACCCTGACATTGTGCCACCCAACCTTAGTTCACAGTGCCTCTGATGAGTATACCCACTGGGGTGATCCCCAGGGTGAAATTTCTATTTCTCATCCATGCATCAAGATTTCTCTTGAAGAGGGCTAGTGAGGTGCTCTGTTTGACATGTATGGGAAGTCTATTCCATAGCATGACAAGTCTGTGGGTTATGAACCTGTCCCTCCAGCATGTTCTGTTAATTGTGATAATGAGGTAGAGGTCTTTGGAGTGTGTGGTGCGGAGGGACTGGGATTTCTTTAGATGTAGTATTTCTAACAGAGCTGGGTCAGACATGGCTTTGTAAGTCAAGCAGAGATCGCCTCTAAGTAGGCGATATGAGATAGAGAATAGTTGGAGGTTTTCAGTCTGTCCATATAGGACAAGTGTTTAAGGCCTAGGATCCTCTTTGTGAGGTACTTTTGTGGCCTCTCCAGTTGTTCCAGGTGTCTAGTGAGGTACATACCAAATGGGGCATTGTACTTGATGATTGGTCTAATGAGGGAAGAGTACAGGGAGACAATGACCTCTTTCTTCCTGGATGCAAAACCCTTAGTACTGAGATGTGCCACATAGAAGGTCTTTCTGACCACAGTGGCAATGTGGTGATCAAAAGAGAGGTTGCTCTCAACCTGTTACCAGATCTCTTATAACACCTTCTGTGTTTAGTGGACTACCATTGATGTGATAATTCAATGGAACTGGGTTTTTCCCAAAGGGGATGACAACACATTTTTTGGCATTGAGCTTAAGGCCATGGTTCTGACACCAGTCTTGGTCTCAGTGAGGCCTTTCTGTAGGATGTCAACATCACTCTGGGATTTAATAATAGCTGCCAACTTGCAATCGTCTGCGAACTTTGTCAGCCAGAGTCCCTTTGTGTTGGCCTGAACTTCAGAGAAGTAGATACCAAACAGGAGAGGACCCAGGACCGAACCCTGTGGAACTCCACTCGTGGTGGCCGGCAGTCTATTTTGGAGTCAGCTACTTTCACACTGTGCATTCTATCTGTGAGCCAGTTCGCAACCCACCTACTGATATAGGGGTTGATGTCTAGCTTAATGAGTTTTTCTATGATTCCAGAGTGGGGAAAAGTATCAAAGGCCTTGGCCAGATCAAGGTAGGTTGTATGAACCACCTTGCCTTCATCCACAGCTCTGGTGACTGACTCAAAGAAGTCAACCAAGTTGAGCAGGTATGATCTACCCTTCTCAAAACCAAACTGTGTGGGATCCAGAGTTTGGAGATTCCCTATATCCTTGCTTATTAGGTCCATGATGATATGTTCCATAGCTTTGCATATCAAACTCATCAGGCTAATGGGGCCATAGTTCCCAGGATCTGTAATCGCTCTTCCTTTGTGAAGAGGGATGACTGTAGCAGTGCGCCATTCAGTAAGGATAAAGCCTGAGGTGAGGCTGTGATTGAACAGGGCACACAGGTGAGGTGCCAGTTCACTCTATAGTTCATGTGGAATGCAGCCAGGGATATTGTTAGGTCCAATAGAAGCATATTCTTGACCTTGGACAGTGCTCTTTTAACCTGTGTAGCAGTAATACTGGGTGCCTGGCAATCTACTAGTATTGTGATTGGTTCTTTGGGGGGGAGGGGTAAAGCTGGCACTGAATCTGTCGGCCAGTATATTGGCAATATCTTTTGACTCGGTATATAGGAGGTACCATTGTGCAGTAGCTCAGAGCAAATCTGGGTATTGCCCTGGAGATTCTTTGCATAACTATAGAAGGCCTTGTGGTTGTCTTTACTATCTGCTGTAGTCCTGTTTTCATAGCTAGCTTTAGAGGATTTGATGAGGGATCTCAACTTTTTGTTGAGGCTGATAAGGGAGTTTTTCCAGTCTTGGGACTTCACCTTATTCTGCATCAGTTTCCTCCTTCTGTTTTAGAGTTTGTTTATGGCAGAGGATCACCAGACTGACTTTCCTTTTTTGGTTCTATTGGGTATGGTGAGATCCATGCATTTGTGTATGTGTTCATACAGCACATTGGTGTATGATTTGGTGATCATTCAGCTATCCTCCATTTGCATGGGTGCTGTGAATTTAGCCACCTCTGTTTTTAAAAGCCCAAAGTTAGCTTTGGAGACATTTTTCATGGTGGTTGCCTTTGTAGGGGGTGTAGGAGAGATGTGTATTTCCAAGGTGATTAGTTTCTGGTTGGATCTAACCAGGGAGGAGTTGACTATTGGTGTAGAGCAATGGTCACCCATGTTAGTAATGACTAGGTCAAGGATGTTGCTACCTCTAGTGGGGGTAAGAATGAGCTGATCCAGGGCATTGGAATTAATGAATTCCAGGAAACGTTGGGCAAGTGTATTGGTACATGAGTAGTTTTCCCAGTTAATGGAGTGGTAGTTGAAGTTGCCCTGTATGAGAGTGTTAGGCTGGACCCTGATGTTTTCCAGGGTGCTTAGGAATGTGGAGTGTGAGTCTTGGGACATGGTTGGGGACCTATAGCAGGCTACGACCTGAATTGCTGTCTTACCAATGTTAGCTGCACCTGAAGTATCTCTAATGTGTTAGGTTGGGCTACCAATCTGGAGATGTGCACATCCTTTATGAATATAGAAACACCACCGCCTTTGGAGCGTTGGTCCAAGTTCTGTTGCCGAAATGTGTAGAATATGTTATAGCCTGGTAGTGCAGGGGTACTTTCTGCTGCTTTAAACCAGGTCTCTGTTACAGCACAAATGTCGATGTTCTCCATTTTAAGGCATGCTTTGAGTGAATGCATTTTGAGAGTTAGACTTCTAGCATTAAGCAGCATGACCCACAGACTGCATTTGTTTGTGGCTGTTAGGTGGTAATTTGGTCTTTGGAACACTGTCTAAAAAGGCACTATAGGGGTGGCAAGAGCCTTGGCCAGTATCCAGAAGTCCAGGGGTTACAGATGCAAGCCATCTCTGGCAAAGCATTGGGGTCTGTCAATCATGTCATCCCAGGCAGACAGATACTGGATTTCCTTAGAATGACATCAGAAACTTAGCCAACTGTTGAAATCAAACATTTTCTGCTTGTATTATGGTATCATTCTGGGTGATGGTAGGATGCTCCTTAGGGCTAGGGTCATACCTGCCTGTGCTACATAATCAGAGAGCTCCTCCATGTCTCTTTTTATGTAGTCCAGGGAGGTATGTCTCAGGTCATTCACACCCACATGTACAAAGACAGAGTCATATTTGTACCTGTTGTTGAGGGTCCTGTTATTTGGCGGATCCTGGCACCTGACAGGCAGCTGACTGTTACTTTCTCCTTATTCACCCTAGTGAGTGGGACATCAGTGTACCTCACTATCAAGTCAACTACGATTAGTGTGTTGGGCATGCTGTTTTGCCTTAGGGGCTTTGGTTGAGTGGCACACAGTTTAGGAGAGTTATGTGTCTAATGATTAGCGTTGTGTTGTGGTGGTTGAGTGTGTTTCTGTTGTTTGGGTAGATTTTTATTGAGAGCCTCTGTGAAGGTGGATGTGTGGTTTGCGTTTTTATGTGAAGGCAGTGCTGGTGTGTGTTCTGGAGAGCTATGTGTTCCATGTGGTGTGGTGCAAGTGCTGATCTTCTCCTCTTGCCAGCTATTCCGGTCTTGGCTGGAGAGTGTGTGGCTTCCAGTTTGGATATATAAGTGCATCTCTCGCAAGTCTGTTAGGAGGTAAGAGGAGAGGGTTGTCAGTGTACATGAGGCAGTTGCTACATTGCCTCAGGATGCCCAAGTTTACCAGGTTAATAGGAGAAAGCACAGGGAACTGACCTTCAGACATGCCTGGAGGGGAGGGCATTAATAATAATTAATAAGTACTGGAGCTGTTTCCTTGTAGAACGTTTAGTGCTGGTAGCACTTTGTGTGCTACAATAATTGCTACAAGAAGTCTGGTAAAGTGCTAGACTAATAAGCTAGTAAAAGTGCAGGAGAGGAGAGAACTAGCATATCTAAGGTAAAAAATTGAAGAGCAGACTTTGGCACCGCTCAGATGCTTACAAACAGTCCTGGATACAGCAAATCTGTATCTGGACTAGACTAGTTACAGGAAAGGCAGGAAACAAACTCAAATGTTGGCTTTTAATCAAGAAAGTTGAAAGAGATGGAAAATTGCCCAAATGGTCAATAAACTACAATTTCTGGGCCAGAAACCAATCCTCTTGTGGTAGATAGGCCACCTAGTGCTTACCACTCTCACTGATAAGTTAGAAGGCTTCCCTCCAACCACTCTTATTTTTTGACACTCCCATCCTTACTAACCTCCAGGCTTCACAAAAATAAAAACTTGAGCAATGTTATAACAAAGTTGATAAATTTGCAGCAAATACCCCTTTCAGAACCCACCACTGTATAGCACAGAAAAGCCTAATTTGGTTAGAACTGTCACATCAACTAACATTTACACAACTTCTTACCACCTATAAAATTATCCAGCATCCATCTGCCTGTTCAGCACTAAAAAATATTCTAAGCAACTATGTTCCCAGATGGTCACTGTGATCCAGTGACCAAAAACACCTGTTTGTCTACAAAACCTAGCACATTTTCCGGGTATTGTCTCTACTCATACAAGGTTGCTAAGGCCTGGAAGTCGGTCAGGTCAATACTCTCCCTCCCATCTTCCAAAACCACTCTGAAAGACTTCCTAGCTAAAATTTGGCTCTGTTCTTGCTAAAATCCAAGATAAAGTATATTCCTAAATGTGAACAAGTATATTTTCATCCCTTATACTTCCTTAATCTCCTTTCTTCACTTACTTCCTTACTGCTGTCTAATTCTTTCCTGACTTTCTCTATAGATATACCATAAGCCTTTTTCCCTCACTTCATATTGCTGTTCCTATTTGTATTAAACTAATTTACCTTTAATTTCTCTACAAATTGCATAAAATTTCTCTAAATATTAAAAGATTGTCATATAGCTTGTATCGATTTTTAACCAATGTTTTTATATCATGTCTAATATGTTATAATTATTTAAACTGCAAATGTTTTTGTTTTCTTTTTGAAAATTTCAAATTATTGTTCTTAAAATGTTTTATAATAATTTGGAGCTTTCCTCTCCAGGCCTCCACTGAAAATGGGATTCTACACAGTCGGCTTTTCCCAGTCAATCAATCAATCAATAAATAAATATTGCTTTTAACTGTAACTCTTCCCTGATTTTATATATATATATATATATATATATATATATATATATATATATATATATATATATATATATATAATTTACAATAATACTCCAGGTTATATTAGTCCTTACTCATTCTAAGCTATGTGGGTAGAGTTTGAGAAAGGGCAGATATGACCAGAACACTAATCTAATTAATAAAATAACTGAGATATAAAACAATTGTGTATAATTGTACCAAAATATGCCTTTAGATAGAAGAGGTACTCCCAATCACTCGAATATGCATATAAAACGTAAACCAAAGTCAGTGTAGAGTGGTGGAGCACAACAGATCAAATAACCAGGAACACACCAGCTGTACGTAAGGCTTTAATCCACAGTATCGCAAACCACAAGTATAAAACACAGAATGCTGCAGCTGATAAGCGCTTTCACCCAAAAAATGAGCTTCTTCAGATCAACCTGTGTTTTATACTTGTGGTTTGCGATACTGTGGATTAAAGCCTTACGTACAGCTGGTGTGTTCCTGGTTATTTGATCTGTTGTGCTCCACCACTCTACACTGACTTTGGTTTACGTTTTAATTGTGTATAATTATTCTGGTACTTACCCTCTTCACATATAATCACATCCTTTGCTTGTGCCTTGAGATATATCAGATGACATGTTGTTGATGTGTACCCACATCTGGTAACATCTTATTGTTTAAGCAAAACTTCTTAGATTATTAAATATTTCCACAAACAATACATTTTTAAAGTTACACCAATTAACCTATGTAGCATAATTTAAATTTGTAGTGGCCTGACTGCTTCTCATCATCTGTCATGGTGATACACTTTAGTATCTTTTGTAATTATATCCATGTAAAGTGCTTACTATCAGACATGATTTTGTTCTATTACAATAAAAAAGTTTTCTATGATGGTGAATAAAAAGAGTGCAAGGATGGGTATTAATATCCAATATATTTACAGACATTTTATGGTAAAGTTAGAGCTGCTAATTTAATTAATAACTGAAAGAAAATATTAAATAGTATGAAGAAGGCAAATGTGATGGGTGGCACAATATACTTAAAGAATAATATACACTGAAACAAAGAAAGGATATAGCTTATCAAACACATCTTGAAGGAAATAGGTTTTGGGGGAATTTAATAAAGCCTACATGTTTTTTTTCTGTGTAGGCATTGTGCCATGCTGCTAACATGCGCATGAACATTTTTTGATTCATTAAGTGTTGCTGATCAGCATGCATGAGTGCACCAACACAGAAACTGCTGTAGCATGCAAATCACCTCATAAGCAGGTGAATCTTATGCAAATGAGGCAGGTAGAGTGATCCAGCAAGCAGAATAACAGCTCTGCAGACCCTGTGTCAGTGTCCATAGTATACACAGAAAAATTCCATGTACAGGACTTTAGACAGTCAAAATGGGGCTGTATAAATGTAGGTAGATAGACAGAAATGGCACAGCACACACAGATATGAGCAAAACTATCCTCTGTGTGTTCCAAAAGTGACAGTAAATATATTAAAATAAATTATTTTTTTTAATAATCTGTAAGCAGCGTGCAAACGTGTTATAAAAAAACTCTGGAAAAATCAAATATTAATATCACGAGACAGAAATGTTTTACAGGACCTTGCGTGCAGTATCTACAATGGTGCACTGGTGCTGTTGCTAACAAGGAAGGGCTTGGAAGCATGTAGTATCCAGGTTGTGAGCATGGATCCCAATGCAAATGAGGTGGAGTTACTGAATAGCATAATGGGGTAACCCTGTCCACATATCCCCTCCGTGTAGGCAGAGAACCATGTTGGTGTCCACAGAGGAGGTAGCTGACATCAAGAGAGGGTGTGTCCAATAACTTCTAAGCTGATTGGAGCTTAGCTGTGCTTGTTTGTCTGACACACAATTGTTTGTCTGTAGTTAGTAGAATGTATTGATGTCAACATTCAATAAAGCACCAAAAATCCACAAATGTGTGAGAAACAGCCCAAACATATGAGGCAAAACGCTGGACATTCTGTGAAAATCAGGACATTTGAGAGGTATGTAGACTGTCAGCCTGTTGCTGGTGTAACATTACCAATCCCAGTCACATATTTAGTACAGCAGACAGCTGGGGAATGCTGTGGATATTTTGAGTGAAGTGCAGTACTGCAGAAATAGGGGCAGATGTTAATGTCTGTAACGAACAAAATCCTGGACTGGAATACAGGTAAGTGTGGCCTGGAGTCAGATTATAAGTACTGACAGTCCCAATGGGCATGCCTGTACACTTAGTAAAAATGAACGCAATTCTCTTGGCCCTTAATTGAAATGACCTATTATGTATAAATGTCTATACAGGCAGACATATACGTATAAATATCCATCTATCTGTATCTGTCTCTCATTTATATATATATATATATATATATATATATATATATATATATATATATAAAAATGATATATAGACTCCTCCATATATCTACAGAACACATATACATAACATACACACACACACACATAGCTACATTTATACATACATCCCTGTTATATACAGAAATATGCATGTGGATGTTTGCATTGTCTGAAATACCCTAATAATAGTGAGTAAACTGCACTATCACATGGCCATAATTTTGCTCAAAGGATCCAAAGTAAGGGCACAACAGTACATAATCCTCTTACCTATAGACCCCTATGCCTGCTGGATGTCACAATTGACAGACACAGGTGAGCAGGTGGTGTAATGTTTAATGGTGTAAATGCACATATGGACAGGGCACATTGTCCATGACCACAGTGTGACTCTCTAACTGCAAGCAGCCACATATGACCATATTGGTAACTGTGCACACATAGCTAGGATAACATTAGTTATCTCACTGCTAGGCTACTAGATGCAGATAACAGTATGAACCTATATCATTCTGCAAACCACAGATGCTGTTCAACACAAGCCTAGTTTGTGTAATGCACAAGTACTGTGCCTGTCATCATATATACAACAGACTGAACCTGTGGCATGTGCAATAAGTACTGTGATCTATAGTGTAAAAGCCTAGATAGGTAGGGGTTCTAATCTCACTCCAAGCTACTTGGTGCACGTGTGTGTGTGTGTGTGTGTGTGTGTGTGTGTGTGTGTGTGTGTGTGTGTGCGCATGTGTGTGTGTGTGTGTATATATATATATATATATATATATATATATATATATATATATATATATATACATATACCCCTGCAAAACAACTGCCATGCCCTCATGGGCTATCCACTTGCAATGGTTATGCACTTTTTGGCCCATAACTTGCTGCTGGCTTCTACACTGCCCTATTCTACAAGGCTTGATTTTGTCAGCCACCTTAAAACTACCAGCTGACAGTGCAATAGCAAGACTTAAGCTGTGGCACGTGTAATAAATACTGTGATCTGTTGTGTGGAATACCTAGATAGGTAGGGGTTCTAATCTCACTCCAGGCTAATATATATATATATATATATATATATATATATATATATATATATATATATATATACACACCCCTGCAAAACAACTGCCATGTCCTCTTGGGCTATCCACCTGCAATGATAATGCACTTTTTGGCCCCTAACTTGCTTCTGGCTTCTATACTCTGTCCTATTCTACAAGGCCTGATGATGTCAGCGACCTTAAGTCTACCAGCTAAGAGTTTAGGAGCAAGACTTAAGCCATGGCACATGTGATAAATACTGTGATCTATGGTGTGTATTACTAGATCGATATGTGTTCTAATCTCACTGCTGGCTACCTGGTGCATGTGCGTGTGTGTATACCACTGCAAAACAACTGCCATGCCCTCATGGGCTATACACCTGCAATGGTTATGCACTTTTTGGCCCCTAACTTGCTGCTGGCTTCTACCCTGCCTTATTCTATAAGGCTTGATGATGTCAGCCACCTTAAGACTACCAACTGAGAGTGTAGTAACAAGACTTACGTCATGGCTCATGCAATAAGTAGTGTGATCTATAGGGTATAAACCTAGATAGGTAGGTGTTCTAATCCCACTCTGCCCAACATAGTGCATGTGTATATCCATATAGCATACGTATGATAACCTTTGTAAAGTAGACATGGGTAGGGTTTTGCATCAATTTATTTGCAGCATGTGGTGCCCCCCCAAATGACTGACTACAGCAAGGCTTGCTGACATCAACAAGCATTATATATTCTAAACCAATAGTACTATACTGAGCCAGAAGATATAGCAAACCTCCTGGCTGATAAATTTATCTCCAACTTTACCCCTCTCTCTCCCTTAACCTTCCCTCAGGAATTATCATCAAATATAACTCTCCCTACTATCACTAGGGAACAGGTCTTTAATGCTCTCTCTAAGACCAAGAACACTGCATCAATGAGCTCAGACAATATCCCTGGATGCCTTTTAAATAGCATGAAACATGACATATCAGGGCCTCTGGAATTATTATTTAACTGTAGCCTCCAAACAGGTTTCATGTCTCATGAATGGAGAGAGACAACAGTCATCCCCTCTGCACAAAGATGGGCCATCTGCAGACTCTTGAAAATACAGAATCATAAGTCTCATTAGTCTTGAATTATCATGGAGATGATCAATAGAGATATAGTAAACCTCCAGACACTGGACCCAACCCAGTTTGGTTTCGTCAAGGACAGATCATGCCTACTTAACCTGGTGGACTTCTTTGAGAAGGTTGTGAAAGCAATGGATGAGTACAAAATTGTTCACACTGCCTACCCTGACCTGGCCAAGACATTTGACACAAAACCCCACTCGGGCATTGTTGACAAATTCAAGAGATTAGGTACAAACCTACACGTCACCTGGTGGATAACCAGCTGGCTCACAGACAGGACCCAGGAAGTTAGAATTGGGGAGTCTACCTCAACAAAGAGGCCAGTCACAAGAGGAATCCCTCAGGGATCAGTTCTTGGACTGCTTCTATTTTGCATTTAATTCTCAGAAGTCAAGGCCAATGTCAACAGTTTCTAGCTGACTAAATTTGCAGATGTTTGCAAATTAGGAGGTATCATTGAATCTCAAAATGAATCAAATGTTCTCCAGGATAGGGCTGACACACACAAACAGCTGGTGTGAGACCCATGGACTAAAACTAAATGCCAAATAATGACTAATAGTATCCTTTGGGAAGTCATCCATCCATGGTCACTATCATATTGACAACACACCCCTTAGAGTTGACCCAGCAATCAGAGACTTGGGGACACACATACATAGTAATCTAGACTTTGATCATCACATGTCTACAGTGGTGAGGAAATCATTCTGTGTTGCACAACTTATAAACAAAGGTATGGCATCTAAGTCCAAGGAAGTCATTGTGCCACTATATTCGGCATTCATGCATTCATCAGACCTATCATTGAGTACAATGCCCCCTTTGGTATATACTTAACCAGGCATATCCAACAATTGGAACACCCGCAGAGGTTCCTCACTAAAATAATACAGGGCATAAGTAATATGTCCTATGCAGACCACCTCAAGGCCATATCTTTGTATTCTGTCTCTTACAGGCTTTTGAGGGGAGAGCTATACCTGGCATACAGGGCATTGTCAGACCCCATTCTGATGGAACACCTGCATACCCATAAAACAAACAGCACCAGAATTACCTGTCCTAAAGACTTAAACCTTGTCTGTGATATAAATAGGACCTGTTGGAGAGGTAGGTATGTATCCCTGATACTACCCCATCTATGGAACAGGCTCCCCATCCATGTGAAGCAGAGTTCCTCCCTAACCCAATTCAAGTGCAACTTGAACAATTGTATAGGAAACCGGAGATTCTTCCCTGGTTTGGCACCTATGTCTCTAACAGACACAGGTAACCTGTAAATGGTTCATCTCCCAGGCCCATGCTTGCACTTATCAAGGATATCAGAACTTGTCAGAGATTTTGTATGCATGGCTAGGCTTAAAAAGGCCCTTGTGGTCATTAGCCTAGTAAGCACCTATGAACCTATGAACTATGAACAGACATGAGTTGTGCTGCTTGCATCAGGTACTGTGATCTGTAGTGTGTACCAGTGTATAGGTAAGTATTCTAAACTACATACAGCCAACTTTCAGTATGTGTGTGCCTTAGCATGTCCTTTATGCAGTGAGTGGAAGTGGTTCTTGCTTGAATGTGGCCATGTTTGTGTCTGAGGCTGTTACAGCAGTATACATCATGTTATGGGTCCATAGCACATGTGAACTTAACTAGCATAATGGCCATATAGCCCTCATAATCAGAGACATCTGTATACCCCTCAGTACAGAACTAGCACATATTACCCCAGTCCAAGAGGGACTCAGGAAAATGCCATGTGTTGAGATGAATGCCGCCCAGCCAATCAAACAGATGGCATATGCTGAGGTGCACTGAGGTGCTCTATGTACCATTGGATAGGGTCTGTTTCAAGGATGTGTTTATTAACATCACATAGTAGGTTAATGTCCTTACAGTGAGTCATCCATCTACTATGCTCCCTACAGATAGATAGCATATGCCCTCCAGCAAGGTTAAACCTTGCCCTGTAGCAGACTTTATCACAAATTATGAATGCATGAGTACACTGACCACCACCATTGTCCTTGTTAGACTGTCATACAGATGTGAACCTATGAGGCCATGCACATATACTGCTGTACCTTGCTGAAGTCATATTTCTGCTGTGCTGCCATGCCATGCTGTGCTGCTTTACTGCCACCATTTGCCTCTCATACTCCTGTAAAAGAAACATACACAGGTCTGTGACATATCTGTTATTGTGTAACAATACCACTAGTACAACATCATACAACATAAGGTCCACAAAAGTATGTTGCATACTCATGACACATGGCAGCATACAGTATATGTTGATGACCTCTACAAGCTGCATGCAAAACAGTACTGCATTACACAAGTACATGTCAAGTAATACAGTCACCCTGTTCATCAGATACATAGTTTCATTGTCCTGCATTGATGTGAAAGGATGAAAGGGATGTGGCATAAGTATCATCACTTGCACAGGGTGATGTGTGGGAGTGCTGGAGGCTTAGGCTGGCCCAAACGGTTGACAGCATGTGTGTGAGTCAGGAAGGGAGCGGGTTAGATGGGGCATGGAGTGGTGCTGTGTGTGTCTGTAGGTGACCTGCATGTGACAGTGGTGTGTGACTGTGTGCATGTACATAGTCAAGTTCAGTGCTAGCACTACATGTGTGTATATTGGACAGCTGTGGACCGTACATGGTAAAGTTGACAGTTCACCATCTCCAGCCTGAACACAGCAACTGGCTCTGCCAGGAGTTGCACTGGTACTACAATGCCCAAGGTCAGACATGGTGCTAGTACCTGATGGTGACTGCTGTCTGCTGGGACACTGTTCCCCATGGGACTGCCCAGGACCATGTGCTCATAGCCTACTACATCATTGTGTGGACAGCACAGTCTCCCCCATAGCACTGGATGTACTGACACTACAGGAGCGTAACTGTGCAAGGCCACATGGACTCTCAACAGATGGTGTTGCTGACCTATGTCCATGGGTCTGATGCCCAACTTCAACCACACATTCTAGCACAATATGCAGTCCAAGACAGACACTGTCTCAGCCCACTGACTGTCCCCTGCATCAATGAACCAATCCAGGGTGTCCCCAATTCGGTGGAGGTAGTCACAGATGTCAGACTGTGCTGCATCCATAATCCTAAACATACATCTGGTGTTCTGTTCAGAATGTGCCTGTGTCTCCATGATGGCCCGAAACATGCAATGAGTTGCCAATGATGTCACATTTGCAATAGGTGGTGGACAGACAGCAATCCTCCTATAAGCACCCCTGTTAGTCCACCTGTGTAGGACCTCACCAGCTCTCTGGATATGGCCAGTGTCTACACTAACTGAAGCCATAGCTACCACAGTGCCCTGTTCAATGTCACAACCCTCTGATTGTCCCATATATGAGGCCTGTGGGGACTGGGTATGTGTGGCATACTGACTGTATGCAGTGACAATGGGGGCAGAAGAGTGATATCAACCTCTGGGACAGATTCAGCCCCCGACAACCCCACCTGTATCTCACTGTGGCCACCATCATTATCAGAGTTCAAAGTGACACTGACATCAGGTGGTGTGGGGAAGAGACCCTAACCCCCCGGTCACCTGTGGAAACCAAGACAAAAGCAGTACATTACTACCAGTGCAATTATGTATGGACAATCCACAAAGAGTCATAATAATGAGGATCCACAACTGCATTACCATTCTCACATCCTCTCATCTCCGCTTTCATGCACAGCTGACTTTCTCACAACAACATACACATTTGACTCAAGGCCTTTATAACAAGCACGTAAGGTAAATTATGTGACACTTAGCCAGTATAATGTACCTTTTAGGTATGCAGTATGATACTATACCTGATAACACAGGACATAAAACCCAGGACACCTATCTTAACAAATATATACAAATACAACTTTCAGTGCCTAAGGTATGTACCATCAACCTTTCGGTATGTACAAAGCATGTCAGATTAATTGCCTCATGTACAGCAGGAGGCTTATTCACTCTGAACTATAACTGCAAAAGTGTTTCTGCTCATTCAACTACACTCCTGTGATTACCCACTCTAGGAAACTTAGGTAACTGTTCCAGACTGGAACATACAAACATTCTACTCTGGTTATACACAGCATTACCTGTACATAGGGTATTATCCTGGCCCTTACCCTTAATAACGTATGTATGCTCATTAACAAAACAGTATTAAGCTTACCAGATGCAGGACTACAGTCCTGGACAACTCCTAACGTACCTGTAAAAAGGTGATGGTGAGGTAATTTCAGAACCACCGCATGTTGCAGCACAACAAGGTAATACCTGCATATATCCCACAAGTACAGTACGTACTGTATTACCTGATATATTGCTGACATTCTGAGTATGAGTATGAGTGTACAACTCAGCTACCCCCCCCCCACAGCACATAGACCTGACACCCATGTAAAGGTATGTAAACCCTGACAGAATGACTGCTACAGTATCACAATGATGATCAGAGTAAGCTTACCCGCATGCTCCTCTGCTGTAGACACTGTGGCACCCACCTCCACGATGTATGGTGTGATGGATGCCTGGCAGCTGTCATGTGTCTCTAGTTCAACAGGAGTTCCTCAATGGTTGTGATTGGTTATTGCAGGCCCTCTGCTGGTGATGGCATGATCCCTGGCTACATCAGCTGCTCTTCTTCATGCAGCATTCACCATGTTTGTAGTGTGGTGTAGAACCTGCTTATATGTCCTGTCCTGGTGGCCAGTCTCATTCACATTCTGGACAAGGTTAGCCTCCCCCTTGATAGTAGAATGTGATGATGCTGCCATAATCCTTGAAGCATTAATTCATTCTCCACATCTGAGAAGGGGGCATGTCTTCTGCGATACATTAGTCCTTAAACACACCAAAAGGGAAACACATTACTGGATCAAATACATGGATGTCCACTATGTACAGATATAGCAAGAACAAAATGGCCGGCAATATCCACTGCTTGCTCACACATGTCATACCCCACAGTGTGACAACATGCTACGTGTGTGGATACAACCAAGATAGTATCATTACTGAGGTAGTTCCCTGTGTGCCATGAAAGATTCTGCTGTATGATCATACACCCAACACTTCAGTCCACTGTGGTACATCCCCTAAGGCCAGCCACTCGATAATAAGTCATAAGACCAGTGCCAGACAAATAGCAGTGTGCTATTATGACTACTATATCGGGGCATTCAAACAACACCAGTGTGCCACAATGACAAAAGGCAATGCAACCCTGATATATCGTACATCTCCTGTATGTGTAAGACAGCAGGGTATCAATGACATGTCATTACCACACATCTAAGACAGGCTTACTGCTGTGCTCCCTATTCCCCATACATCTATCCCCCCATATGCACCCTGTTATACACAAAAAACAGTTACATACCTGGTGGCGTGCAGTGCTCCTTTGCTGAAATGTGCTATCAGTACTGTTTCTCAAAGGTGTGCCCTGTATGAGGAAAGTCTCATAGAGAATGTTTGCCTATAGCCAACTACTTGCATTTTAAAATGCTGCTCATTAGCAGGTAATTGCCTCTAAACTAGACTGTGACTCTGATATGCTAATTGCAGCCATAACAGCTGAGTTGCACTATTATTAGCTAATGACATGCAACCACTGTGCAATATATAAGGCCTTCATGTAGAACAGGGCCCCTTTCTTAGCTGTTGAGATGGACATTACTGGGGTGAGGTAACTATATTGTCACAGAGGGTTGTTCTGTAGCAGAAACCTTTACATAGAGCTGTGTGTACCGCAGGCTGCAGCTGCTGCTGCAGGTAATAGACATAGGCAGTGAGTGTGAACATTTTGGAGGATGACAGGCTGTAAGTGTATCTGTGTTAACTGAGTCAGCCTTGTTGTAGAGGCAGAGAGAGGGTGAGAGTACCCTTTATACTCCAATTACGGCATGTGTTTAAGGTATGTATGTTAGGCAACTGTGTTAATATCAGAGTACTAGGTGACATATAGTAATGCTATATGGATATATGATGTGTGTCCCTACCTGCAGGCCCATGACTTCCAGCAGTGAAAAGTAGTTATTTACTTTGCAATGCTTTGTGTGGATAATGAGAATGCTTTGTGTGGATAATGAGTGCATGAGTCATTCATTAATTGCTGTCTTCACAATAATGTAATTGAAATCCAACACAACACTGGATTTGAAACCAGGACTGTGTGGCAAAATCTACTGTATGCAAGGCATTTAACAGACTGAGCTACTGAGTCACTGCTACAGTGGTGTATTTGCAAGATATATGTGCATACATACAGGCTGTGACAAACATTTACTACATCCATCAGTATGTGCATGGCTTTATACGGATGTATTTCTGCACTAGAGTCCCAGTTGAATATGTACTTTGCCATGAATGCCTTAGCAGGTGACTTTCTACATGTTGCTGATAAAAGGGTACATTTACCTGCTATCACAGGCCTCAGTTACATCCATTATCATGCCTTTGGCTGAATAGTGGTATACTATTGCACCAGAGTCCAAGATACACTCCCGTTTATTCCATTACGTTTTATTCCAGTTTGTGTGGTGCAGTGTGGTGTACAGCTCTGCTGGAACATCCCTAATGATAGTAATTGGCAATTACTATGTTTTGTTTAAAACACCTATTTTAAGTAAGAGTTGCAGAGTATGACAGGCTAATGCAGTGTACTGCAGTTGTGATGGGCTTAGGTTTGAAACATAGCATAAGTGTTTATTTTGTACATTTGTCTTACATTGCTGGAAACAAATATTGTCATTAAAGCTCTATTTAGCTGAGCTTAGCAAAGATGCTAAAAAAATAAAGAAAAAAAAGGGGAGACAGGAAAGTGGTGAAATTGATGGAAGCACAGGGAAAACATAGTGAAAGGCTGGGAGGGATGTGCAGGAAGGGTGTAGGAAAGAACCATAGCTATCCATTTGTTGTACAGCAACAACTGTGCACTTTGACAGAAGTTGTAGATGAATTTGGATTCACAAACCCCACAGAGAGGAGTGAGGACAACATAGCTGCATTGTCAAGCCAACTGGATCGAATAATGTGTGTCTAGTGGGCATGTGTGCAAAACAGAGAGCTATGTATGGGGACAGGTGCCCATTTTTATTTTTTTTAGGTAAGAGTGGAATGTTGGTGAAGAGATATAGGTACATATGGGGGAGGTAAGCTGGGTAGGTGAGGATGCATTTGCAAACAGACAAGACAGACAAGACAGCAGACAGAGCCAGTGTGTGACATATGAATGGGGGTTAGCACCTTGGATAAAAGAGGGTGTTGTGGAATCTGAGTCCCAC
Organism: Protopterus annectens; assembly: GCF_019279795.1. Lineage (NCBI taxonomy): Eukaryota > Metazoa > Chordata > Ceratodontiformes > Protopteridae > Protopterus > Protopterus annectens. Next base: position 1,344,192,495 of record NC_056739.1, on the reverse strand, counting down.
GTCCCTCTAGATGGCAGCAGTGTGACTCACATCCCCACCCATGAGACTGTCAACACTGCTCCATCACTGCCCCAAGGGTGGCTCTGCTGGCAGCTGGACACCAGGATGACAATGCCCCACCAGGGTGGCCAGCATGCCCTCAATTTGGCACAGGAAGTGGTCCTGCACACCAAGACCAGCAATTCCACATGGGTGACAACACCCCCTCCACCACCACTTCCAGAGGATGGCCGGGCCCATCCCCTGGGGTGGTATTACCCGACACCACAGGTAGTGCAGGGGCAGCAGAGGGGGCACCACCGGTCTAGGTCCCAGACATGCTAAGACCCAGTGACACAGCCAGTTAAGGCAAAGTAGGGAGATCAGCTGGAACTGGTCTACCTTGATGTGCTGTGGTAAATGGAGCATAGCAATACGTTACAGTTAGTAATAACCAAAACCAATGTTAGTATTTATAGAATTGAAAATCATATTTGTTCATCCGAATACATATTAATGTATATCATACAACACAGGACCAACAAAACAGTTAGTTCTACAAATATGTTAATATTGCATCATAATAAAATATCACAATAATCAACAACATTTTCCAATATATACTTAGTTTAACAAAATATGTTATTATTAAATCATAATAAAACATATCAATAACGAAACACATTTTTCCAAACTATAGTTAGTTTAACAGAATATGTTAAAATTAAATCATAATAATAAATAACAGTAACAAATAAATGAAAATATTGGGTGTGGAGAGAGAGAGAAAAACATTCCATTACTGACATTGCAGATTATATCCGTGAATACACTGAATATATACTCTACAGGTGTGTAGTGTCAGGTTTAAGCACAATCACTACAATTCTCCTATAACTGATGAATGTAGCACATATATACCTCTCAAGCTGCTAGCATGGATCAGTATGGGATAAGCAGTAACAAATGCAGGTACACCACTACACAGAACAGTTTCACATAATGTGGACTTATATAACTACCCGAGTGTTCTGTAAACGGATTTGGTAATACACTGCATTCCAGGTAATAATTTATCTGCTGATCATGTCACAGACATATTATGCAGTTTTAATTACATTATGAGAAATTGCGACACTTGAGAGGCATGTTTATGTACAGTAAGTAAACTAGACAGCTGTCATGCCTTAGTTGGCAGGCATGGGAGTAGAACCCAATAGCTGTAACTGCAGAGGACATCTGCAAATAATGTAATAATTGACTGCAGCAACTTAATACAGACATGCAAGGGATACAGCCATACTGGGATTATACAGCTTTATTTATGACTTGACAATGCTGATGAACACAGTCTTGGTACTGATGTTAATATTCTGTGAAATCTAAACACACTATCTGCTCATAATATCGACCACCTCACCTATATATTTGTTGTGTTCCTGGTGAGAGAGAGAAATGTGAGCATTATGTGATTGATACTGAAAATTTAGTGCTACATACTACTAGATTCGAACCCAGGACTGTGTGTGGCAAAATGTACTGCATACAAAGCATTTAACAGACTAAGCTACTGAGTCACTGCTGATTATTGAGTGACTGATACTTGACTAGAGATCACCTGGAACTATACTATGAATTGAGCAATACAAGTTACAGGACACTCCCCTGGCATTCTAGTCCTATTACAGTGTTACAGTAGATGGCAGTGACATTAGAACCATACTGCATATATGTAAAAAGCTGTAGTTTAGAACCAACAATCCTAGTGAACACATTTTATTGTTATTGGTTTGAAATATCTGTGAAGTCCACATACAATATCTGCCCATGGACTAAGCTATCTCACCCATATACTTTTATTATCTGATGTCTGAGGAAGAGAGAGGATTATGTGACTGATACTGGCCCGGAGACAGCCCTGGACAGTACAATGAGTTAAACAATACAGTTTGCAGGCCATTAGATTTGCTGGCTACAGCTATTACAGTGTTAGACTTAACTGCAGCAACCTTACCATAGACAATCAATGCATACAGCTCTACTGCAATGGTTTTGACAACACAATCCTGCTGAACAACATTTTCCTTACTGTTATTGGTACTGCTAATGTTTTATTGAAATACAGTTCTTATTGTTCATTTATTGCACTATAGCTCTACAGCTCTAATTGCCCATTTATTGCAGTACAGTTTTTCTTATGTATACTTTATTTCAGTAAATGCTTTACTCTTTCTTGCTTATTGCACTGCAGTTGGCATACTAAATCTGTACTTATCATGCTCATGGCACAACCTGGACAGGTGCCTGGCATGGGACTCGACATTGTGAGCCATCTCAGCTGTAGCTGTTGGGCGAAAAGCACACCATTATGCATATCAGTTTTGCAGACATTCAACTTGCATTTGGTTAGACAGAGGAAGACATACTTACATACTTGTGGAGCATTCCCAGCGTGAGCTTCCTGGACCCAGGTGTTCAAGGTTCCCCTCTTCTTCCTTTTCAGGTCATGAAAATGGCAACAACACCTCTCACCTGTGTTGGGGATACCAGTAACACTGCTGAGTTCCCTGGCCAAATGGTCCAGGGCCTTTGCCCTACACTCTGAGCCCTGGAATTCACCTTGCATCAGCTGGGGTTCATGGTTTTTAATAAGGAGCCCAACCATGACCCTGGACACCTGAATGCCCCACCACTGCACCCAAAAGTGCATACCTTCACCAACACCACCAGCCATACCACAGTTGATTGAACTCCAATGACTGTTGCAGAATTCCTGCCTATTGGGCTTAATATAAGCTGTTTTCCCACCCTTACACATCATTCAGCAACATTTAAAAAACACTGCGTCACTTAGCAGGGTGTAAACCAGCTAAGTGAAGCTGAGCAATGAGAAGACTCGCAGAACCATGGTTTTAGCAAGGCTTAGCACCGTGCAAACATTGGTAGCCATTAGCATGTTTATGCACTGCTTAGCATGAATGAGTAGTGATTAGCAGAGTGCAGCTGTGTCAAAATTCATAATGCTGTAATTAAATTAAAGAAAAATAGTACATTAATTTACAGAAATATTCTGCCTGTCATGGATTCGAACCCAGGGCCTACACATAAGACTGTAATGCTATTCATGGAGCTCGTTGGATGCTATAAAAACTAGTATACCTTCATATATACTACTAGACTACCTGGTAGCATTGTTGAGCACTGTGCTGTGCTATGCAAACATGCTAAACACAGCTATAAATAAATAATTAATTATATCTGGTTTCTATTCTTAGATGTCTGGCACGTGTCTGCCATGTATGCATTAGTTCCGTTCATGCTCCACACTGCACAAACATAAATGAAAAAAAAAGTAAATGTAATTAAATTATGATAATTAATTACATCCGGTTTCTATTTTTAGATGTCTGCCAGGTGTCAGCTGTCTATATGCGAGCACAGCTTGGCATTGCTGCACTCCATGCCACGCTGCTCAAACATGCAGTAAAAGAATTAAAAACATTAAAAAAGCATAACACATCATAAAAAATTGCTTATTATACAGTTGGCACACTTTACAACATTACAGCATTGGCAGGGAGCATTACAGGGAGACTCACACTCATCTGCAGCCACAGGTAGCCACTACATCTCTCCCTCCACTGATTTAATATCCATGTTTCTCAGGTCTCCCTTGGCAGCTTGCTATCATTAATATGTATGGCGGGCTGCCGAGGGGGAATCGTGGCCCTGTACACTGATACATTCCATGTAGCCTCTACACTGTACCTACATGGATTTTATTAAATCCTAGGGTTTGTCTTTTTTATGAATGTTAAGACATTAAATAATCCTCTAACATATCACCTGTGACGGCATGGATCTTTTCTGAGGGATGGTTCAAATTCTTTTGCAAATGACTCTTGAATTTCATTTTTTTTCACACAGTTTATACTAAAACACCTCTTTCTCACAGCTTATTATTAACCAAGGGAAAAAAAAACAGTGTTTCATATTTCATTTCTTAATGCTACAGACAAATCATGTTTTACAGAAAGAACTCTGAAGTGCCAATGTTCTTCAGTTTTTCTAAGAGGAGTTTCTTCATCTCAGCTCAGCTCAGTGTGAGTGTACTTCAACTGCCATCATCCTGAAGTTTTATGGTAAGTTGACTAAAACAAGGAACCTTTAGATTCCAAAGTTTGAGCTTCATCTCACTATGTGAGGAATTACAGTTAAACTGGAGAAAGCTTATTGGGCAATCTTTCTGCATACCACTGATGAAGTTTGCAGGAAGCATTTTAAGGTATTTAACTCCTGATATGGCATTACAAGCATCTCTGAATAGGAACTTCAGCAAATGATAAAGGAATAAAATGCAAAACTAAAGGGACACAGGATAAAAGTGAGTACAGACGAAACAGTTGCCATGGAAGGGAATGGAGGAAATCAGAATAAGCTGAAATTGAGAATGAAGGGAAAATAGTGGAATGGGTTAACAGTTTCAAGTATCTGGGAGATGTGGTTGAGGGGAAGGGAAGTTTGAATGAGGAGGTTAAAGTCAGATTCAGAGTGGATGCACCCAGCTGTCGCAAAATGGCAAGGGTAGTGTATGATAAAACCGGTATCTCTGTATGGTACAGAAACCTGGGCAGTGAAGGCAGAGCAGCTGAGAAGCTAGGGGCGATAGAGATGAAGTGTCTCAGATGGGTGGTAAGATGCACATTGTGGGAAAGATGAAGGAATGATGACTTAGAGAAGAAGCCAAAGTAGCTCCAGTTGCAAAGAAGTGCAAAGACAACAGATTGTGGCACTTCAGGCACACAAACAGGAAATCAGAAGGCAATTTGGTGATGAAGAAGGAAGAAGGAAATAGGAAATAAGGATGTCTAACAAAGAGATGCACGAATTGTGCGAGATAAGACCAAATACACTCAGATAAGATCGATGAAGAAGGTAAGAAAGCGGCATTGAATCAAGAGAGGTAGCAACACTTGCTACAACACTTGGATGCCATGTAGAATATGGAATAAAGAGCGCTGATGATGAGGACATCAAAGAGAAGGACGTGTTAGCAGAAATGTGAGAAGGAGAAAAAATATCCACATATAAAGCAATTGTCTAATTGAAGTCAAGGAACTCAAGAGAGTAAATGTTTTGCAACTGAATTCAGAAATAGAGGAAGCAGCTTTGAATTTCATAATTTGCATGGTTCACTGATAAGATGAAATTGTTTGTGCATACTAAAAGATTATGTTGCTGAAAGATTCAGATTTAACATTTTGTAAAATAGCGGATGTGTACAGGGCAAGTGGAATAGAAAGCATCAATTTAAAGTGTTGCACAAAGAGATAACAGGCATACACAAATGCAAAATCTGGTAATGAAAAAATAAAGCAAAAGTTTAAAAATGAAAAAAATGGAAATAATGTTACAGAGCAATCCAAGACAGTGCCCAGAAATAAATGTATAATTAGAACTAAAACACACATAAGAGGCATGGTTACAACTATGAGAAATGTTATACAAACACATATTTTAAACTCTGTGGGGGGTCTTACTTATTTTTTTAAAAGATTGTAAGCAAAAAAAAAGTTAATTTATGAAAGTTTTGCTGTTTAAAGGATCAATTAAAATGAAAATGTTCATGAATGAAGCATATATGTATAATGAGAACACACAAATCATAGAAAATACATTTTGGTCAGAAAAGTTGACTATTTGAGTCAGTTCCCTGGCAAATTCACAAGACCTGATAATGTGAGGCACAACACTTTGAAAAATAAATTGTGATTCAGTTAAAGTAACAGCAAATTCAAGGCCTTGCTGCTTCAATTTTCAAATGCTTTTTGCAGGGGCTTCCATCACCAGTACTGCCTGATATGGAGGTGCTGTACTCACGATATTGTGCTGCTTATATATACTATTTCTGACATGTCTGTGCTTTCAATAGTGGGGATACTCTAAGATACTAGAATTTTAGTGTGAATACGTAGTTCACATTTCAAACTTACAACCCTACAGTTTTAAATACTGCAGATATAGTCCTCAAATATACAACAGATGCCTGATTATTCAAACTAAAAGTATCTCTTATGATTAGAAGAATTCATAGTGTACAGGCACAAAGTAATTCATGTTTGACCAGGGTACTTCTGAAATTTATGTAAGACAAGCAGCATGAGTGTTTCTGATGCTATTACAGCTGTTAGTATCAACACTTATGGTTAGTCTTTTATAAGAGGAAATTCAAAAGATTTTCAAGTAAATAATCAGAATGTTTGCTAGAGCATCTTCACACGGCTACTCTTATGGGTGCATTCTTAAAAGACAGCTAAGCAAAAGCTAAGAAAGAAGCGAGTCATTTGGATATATCCAAAATAGAAACTCAAAACATTTGTTTTAGAAATATGCAGCTTTATTTGATGCCATGGATTACTTGCCAGGTGTATATCATTTTAAAATGTATCCATTAGTATTTCCTGTGATACCTGTACCAAGGGAAGTACCTTGCAAATAATAAAAAAAATGATTGAGCAAGATTTAAAGTTGTCTAATTAATAATCAAGCTGAGTAAAAATAAATAGCCATGATAGTGAATTCAAACTAAATAAGAATATGCATATGTCCACAAGATTTAAACATATGATTCAAAAGGAATTATTGAACTAGTTGTGGAAATAATTCCAGGTTTCCTTTTTGATAAATATTTTTTAGTTCTACATGCAAATAAAACTGTTTGGCAAATTAAACATGGCAACATTAAAGCTAGGTACTGTTGATGCTTTCTTGGACAAATACAGATTTGTGAGTTTACCTTTCATTATATCCACAGTGAGGTATTTCAGAAAGCTATCTATGAAATAATTGAAGATCAAATGGTCCTTTGAAAATCACAGATTATCTGCTTGTACTGATGCTGCAAAGCAAGAGCATAATTTCATTCTGATAGTGCACAGACTGAAGTAGAAAGGTCTGACATTTAAAGAAACATGTCTAATCTATTGATCTTGCCTTGAGTTTATATGTCTCCTATTCTGACTTCTGAAGATCCCATATCAGAGGATGAAAACACTAACACTATTTAATATACAGAAACCACAAGATAAATGTGCTGTTATACAATTCCCAGGAATGGTCCAATATATTTCAAAATGTATTCCTAATCTGGCAGATAATACAGTATTACTTAAGAAGCTTCTAGACCATGTTGTCAATTGATTTTATATTTCAATACTCACAGAAGTGCTAACCTTAAATTTTCTGTGGTAAGTCTCAACCAGTTTCAGGCTGAAGCCAGTCAACTATGCTGGTGGCAAAAATTTTCACAAGAGGGAAAACTAACTGAGTATGCAATCAAAGCTGTGAATAAAACATAAATTGGATGTTCTGAAATAAAGAAAGAAACATTTGCAATTGTTTATGGAAGGCACAAATTCTAAGAATATATGTATGGCAGATCAGATGTTCATAATTTGAAATACAACGTAACAACCTTGATTATATGGGTTATATCCTGTACAGGATATTAACAGCCAGCTGGCCAGCCAGCTTCCCAAGTTTAAGGATACCTTCCATAAGCCCAAATCATTGACAGCTCAAGAAGAGTTGTAGAAAATTTACATTCTGGGCTCCAAGCCCTTCAGACCTTTTATGCCAACTTTAGGCTAGAGCCCTGAAAGAAGACAATACTAGGCAAATACAATTGAATGTCCACATCCTGTCCACAAAAAGCACACCAAAAAATAAGGGGGATGGAGAGATAGAATGGCTGTTGTAGCAGTGATCATTTGAACATCTACTGTTATAGAAAGTTTACTTACACAACTGTACTACGTTCATCATATGATGACCGCTGCATTAGTCTTAGCTATATAGGTAGAATACCATACCATATATAGACTAGGAGAAGGATAATGGTTAAGGAGACAGGAGTCTCTGTAGAATGGTCTTAGCAAAGCCTACTCTAGGCCTGGAAAAGGAGTCTGGATTGTAGCAATGTATAAACATTTGTACAGAGGATCAAGTTGCTGTTTCTAGAATGCTTCTAAAGTAAATTTCTTTCCAAAAAGCCAATAACATTTTTTAATAAATATATAGTATTTTTCAACTCACTATTTTAGGTTTTAATTTTTTTGGCAAATGGTGAGTTAAAAACACATGCTTCAGTTGCATGTAGGTAAACATTATTATTGTCACTATTATTATTATTATTATTATTAGGTTAGAAAAAGCAAATTGATTATAAAAGAAGGGGATACTATAAGGATCCAAGTATCTGCAAATACAAGGAATTGCAGCATTTCTGAAAAATCAGATGAAGTTAGTGTAATTACAGATGCAGATGAGTAAAGTTAAATATATACAATGGATGGTACAGATCTATAGGAAGAGTCACATACACTTTCCTTAAATGCAGAATTCTACTTCATATGCCCCAAGTTGTTCCATTGCCATTTTTAGAAAATAAAGTTGATCACAATGACACTGTCCACGTGTACCATCAAAATATACAGCATGGGAAAGTGCCCAGATCAGAAGTGCTGAGTTAAGTGTTTCAAGGGGAGATAGTATGAGAGACTGGTTGCAGCTTCAGAACATGCTATCAATAATTATTAAAATGATGATAGCAAGAGTGTCATACAGAGGTCATGGTTTCCTTTTATAATAATAATAATATGAATATGAATATTATTCAATATTTGGTCAACTTAGAAAAATATGTGCCTGGTCAGGTACATACTGTTACAATGCTGTACATAATATAAAACACTTTTAAACAATCTCAAACCATGCTCTACTTCAGCTGATGACCTTCCAAGTGAGCACCTTAAAACAGCAGCCAATAGCATTGCTACACTGTCTATCCTTATAAACAGGTCAGTTCAGAAATCCCACATTCCCTCTCTCTGGAAAAAAAATCACACATTATTCCTCTGCACAAAGGAGGAAATTCAACAGATATCATTAACTTTAGACCTATAGCAGTCTTATCCCCCTTTCCAAAATACTTGAAAATGTATTCAAAAACAATTGCTAGACTATCTGCTGCAGGAAGAACTCCTATCCTCCACACAGCATGGCTTCTGTCCCTCCCATAGTACTAACACTGACCTTCTAACCTTTGTAGACACTATCAGTAAAGTTAGAGATAACAATAGTCTCCTCCTTATTTTTGACTTGTTTAATGTCTTCAACACAGTTTGCCACAGGAAACTAGTACTTCAAATGTCCTCACTAAGTCTATCTCATCCCACCTTTCTATGGTTCAAAAGCTACCTGTCCAATAGGTATCAGTCAGTAAAACAGTACTTCACCCTCTCTCCATATCTTCCAGTCATCTCCGGTGTACTACAAGGATCTATATCTGGTCCTCTCCTCTTTAACATTCTCACCAACATCTTCCACACCTCCATGCAGCAGGCCTCCCTAATTCAATATATAGATGACTCCCCACTCATATGTATATCTGGCAACATGGTGCATCTCTAAAAAATACTCAGGAAGCTTTAACAGACACTGAAACATGGCTTTGCAAATCACAAGTCATGTTCAACCCCCCCCCCCAAAAAAAATAGTTTTTTTCCTCAAATCCCTTTCTCATGAAAAAAAAAATAAAATCCTTTTTCTTAATAATAAAAACTTCTCATAGCAAATGATAGTTTTAAATTTGATCTACATATACGAAATTGCATAAAAAAACCTCTCACCCAAAACTAGGGATGCTTTACACAGCCCAAAAATCCTCACCTCCGCAACTAACGCTACACTTGCTATTCCGCCACCCTCCCTACTTTATGGTGCTGCCATCCATACTAACTGCCAGACATCACAAAAATCAAAATTTGATCAATGCTATAATAAAGTGGCTAAATTTGCAGCAAATATCAATTTCAGAACCCACCACTGTATAACACTAAAAAGCCAGAATTGATTAGAAGTATCCAGTCAGCTAACATGTACACACCTTCTTACTACCTATAAAATTATCCAGCGTCCTTTCTACACAACCTTGTTGCCAATTGTTTTTTTACAATCCAATAACCAAAAACTCCTCTCTGTCCACAGACTCATCAAATGTGCTGGGAATGGTCTATTCTCATAACATCTGGCTAAGGCCGCAAACTCCTTTCCTGTATCCATCAAGTCAATACTCTCCCTCCAGTCCTTTAAAACCATTTTGAAAGACTTTCCAGCCAAAATCTTGCTCTGTTCTTCCTCAACCCACGATAAACTATAACCCTAATTATAAACAAGTACCCATTCATAACTTACATCTCCTTACCATCACTTCTTCACTCACTTCCTTACATCTATCAATTTCTCTCCCCGACTCTCTTTCAGAATATTCCATAACCCTATTTTTTTCTCTCAAATCACATTGCAAATGCTGTTTATATTATACTTACCTTTCTTTTCTCTACAAACTGGTTACAATTTCTCTAAATATTAATTCATTGTCATATAAGTTCTATCTATTCTTACTAATGTTTTACATTATCTTTAATTTGGTATAATTATTTAAACTGTAGATTTTTGTTTTATTTTTGAAGATTGTAAAATGATTGTTTTTAAAATGTTTTTGTAATACTTTGGAGATTTTCTCTCTGGGCCTCCATTAAAAATGAGCACCTTCCCAGTCAGACTTTCCTGGTAATGAAATGTCAATAAATAAATAAATACATTTCAAAAACTGATGACTATTGGAAATATTACAAAATGACTTAATAAGTACAGTTTATTGGGATTTTAAATATAATAATAGCTTATGATATTTTAATATTAGTTAATGATTTGGTTAACTTTAGGGCTGAAACAAACTGGTTAGTTTTGTTCAGTGCTCTGCCTCAGTAAAGATGCATACATAAATAACTAAACTGCTGCATAGTATTTATTATGTTATTTCATTTAAAAGAAGGGGCTGTGACATATGAATATATTAGTTAGTGCTGATTTAAGATACTCATTGTTAACCATAAATCAGTATGTAGATCATGTTATGGCAGTCATCACTGTGTTAGAGTAAAGCTTAAAGTATCAATAAGTCTTCTTGTCTAAACTTCTTTGCTTACAGGGTCTTTTTGATAATACTTTCCCAGAAGTACATATTGTACACAGATTAATTTTGCAATCAGATCTCATTATTCACAATCATACTAATAAAAGCATAGAGACAGCTATGTCTACCAAAAATAAGCTCAGAACAAACTCAAAAAACAAGCCACCCTAGTGGAATCCAAACATCAATAGGCTAGGCTGTACAACGTAAGGATCAAAATTTTAGCAAAAGTCAGGAGCTACAACACACAGTAGGATAAAATTCTATCATCAGTCTAATCAAGCAAGTTGGGGGGCAAATCAGATCTGCCAAAGGCTGTACTCAACGATGTGCATAACTAATTATGAATGGATCCATCTACATGTAGCTGGAAGATACAGCAAATATACCGGCTGACAAACTGAACTCCAATTTTAAACCTTGCCATCATCCTTTAAGAAATAACATCAGACATAACCTCACAGCCATCACTGGGGAAGAGGCCTTAAAGATATTGTTCAAGGCCAAGAACACCACATTGATGGGCCTTGATAATATCCCAGGATGCCTCCTAAACAGCACGAAACATGACTTATCAGGACCACTGAAATCACTATTTAACCATAGCCTCTATTCAGGATTCATGCCCTGTGAATGAAGAAGTCATTCCTCTGCATAAGGGTGTGCCTTCTACAGATCCCAGAAACTGCAAACCCATTAGTCTGCCTAGCCTCATGTGCAAAGCCACTGTAAGAATTATCATGGACATGATTGACAGTGACATTAAAAACCTCCAGACACTGGATCTAACCCAGTTCAGTTTTGCCAAAGGAAGATCATGTCTACTCAGTCTGGTAGACTTTTTCAAGGAGGTCACTAAGACAATACATGAGAGCAAAATGGTGCATACAGCCTACCTTGACTTGGCCAAGGCATTTGATACAATAACCCACTTGGCCATTGTAAACAAACTCACAGACTTTGGCATAAACCCCTATGTTACATGTTGAATTGAATCCAGGAAGTTAGGATAGGGAGTCAAACTCCACAAAGAGGCCAGTCACCAAAACCCTCAGGGCTCAGTGCTGGGTCCTCTCCTTTTTGGTATCTACTTCTCAGAAGTCAAGGCCAACATCAATGTCTTCTAGCTTACCAAGTTTGTAGATGATTGCAAACTGATATCAGTCACAGAATCCTCCCACGTCATGGTTTACTATTATACTTGCAGTGACAGTAATGTTGAACCTGGGAATAATAATACTGCAGACCACAGAAATGAACATCCAGACTTGGGCCTTTCTGAGCTCATGTTACCACATATTTCTGTGTCCTCACAGGTTGGAATATTCGATGTTTGACATTGTCATTTTTTGTGGTCACCACAAAACAAACTCGCAGACATCAAGTAAGTACAAAAAAAGTATGAAATGTCTTTTAATTCATAAGACTTTCATCCACTAGAAAGTAATGTGGACTTCATCAGATAATGTCACCCCCATTTGTTGTCTTTAGGCATCGGGCCTCTACACCCATGGAAGGGAGTTGTTTCCAAACTAACACACACCCTGGAGGGGATTATTGAGCTTAGAGAATGGGTTGCTTGTAAAATTGTTTTGTTTTAGTTATTATTTTTTTTATTACTATATATTTTTTAATATATTTTTGATGTAAAATAATTCCTCCACCTAATGATTCAAACTCGCTGTAGTGTATGTTAATGGTGTTGGTGGAAGCATTTTACATCCAAAATATAACACTTAAAAATATGCAGGCATTTACTTTATTTTTTGTTCCCTTACTCCTAAAATGTTTGGCTTGTTGCTAGTCATTACAGATTGAAGTTACTAAATAATGGCATACATTTGAGTTTCAGACTATTATTTTCTTCAGAAAATTCATACTAAGACAAATCCTTTTATTTAAACAAGTGTTTAATTTTATAAGAGCAATAATTAAAATCTGTTTCTATTTTTGAGCCTTTGTTCCCTCTCTATTTTAGGCTTTATCTAGATTTCTTCAGAGATATGCATGCCTCTTTACTGTCAATCTCACTTACTCTCTCATGTACACCTCTGTTTCAGAAAATGCATGCTAACACAAATCCTAATAATCCAGTAAAATATTTTGAGCCTTTCCCCCAGTTTATTTTAGGTTAATCCAGATATTTTGAGCTTAGAGTTAACAGAGCATACCTTTCAAATGTCCAGATTTTTGCAGAATGTCCATATTTGTGGCTCATATGTTTGGTCCAATCTTTATAAAATGTGTAGTTTTCTGGCAAATCACTGGGGATTGAAGTTATTAAATAATGACAGCCACTTGAATTTTAGACTTCATATCCTTCAGATAATACATGCTAATGGAAACCTTGTTATTCTTGCAACTCTCTAGGTTTATGAGCAATATTTATAATCTGTACTTATTTTTGGTCATTTGTCCCTCGTTATTTGTAGCTCTTTCCAGATTTCTTGTGCTGAGAAGTTGAGAGGTATGGACCTCTTAACGGATGCTGCTACTGCCAGGGATTGCTTTCACTCTTCACACGCACACACACACACACACACACACACACACACACACACACACACACACACACACACACACACACACACACACATAGATTGTTTTGCTTTCATGCATGTATTCATTCACACATGCAGACAGAAACAAAAACACACATAAAAAACACACATAAACACACAAACACACACACACACACACACACACACACACACACTTTTTATTTACAGCTAAAGTACTGCTTAGTGAGTGTAAGATAATGGCTTGATGGATCCCTCAGTCATACATGCACACAGTCTCACACACAGACATAAACACACAAGTTTTTTTTTATTTTAATTTTTTTTCTTTCTTATTTTATACTCACTAAACAGCAAAAGCGCTGATTAGCGAGTGTAAAATAATGGTCAGAAAAAAGGGAGAGCTACACAACAGACATAAATACAACTAAGAAATTTAATAACAAAACAGAAAACAGGATAAGCGCTTTTGGCGTATGCCTTCTTCAGATCCTTCTGGCAAATGCTAAAATTAACCTATTTAAAAGCATCCTGGCAAACCAAATAAGCAATAATTAGAACACTTAAGCAAGCAAGTCAGTCACAACCATCACATGGCCCCTTTAGATAACATAGACTCAAGCAAAAACCCCATTTCCAGCAAAGACAAAAAGATATAAAATAAAAAACTACTTACATTTAAAAAACTTGTCAACCCAAATAAAAATTTTGACGAAAACAAAATGAATAACACATTCAATATTTGAAAATAAACGAAAATAACCCATGTTATAAAAACTACTCTGAACTCAGTTTCACTATTAACATACTAAACCCAGGAGTCACCCAGTGATGACGTAAATCTCACTGAAGCGTCAATCTTAAAGAGATGAAGCACTGTAATAGCATAACTTACTAACAGCACCAGAAATACAGGCTATGCTATAGTGAATCTACATCAGAACTTATGAACCAATCTTCGTTCTTTCAAGAACAGTTTGAGTGGAACCATACCATTAAGCCCCGGGGGGGGGGGGCAATCCACTCTCAGATTCATTATCCATTTAGATTCTTCCGTTTCTGTCCTGTTAGTTATATCCCCTTCCCTTATTGCTAACCTAACCATTGAGAGCACCATAAACCTAAAACTATGAGTAGCATTGTCTCTAATATGAGTATACAAAGCATTGGTGACCACTTTATTATGTATGTCAGAGTGGTGCTTATAAATCCTTTCTTTCAACATCCTGTTAGTCTAGCCCACATAAAAACATGGGCAAAGACTACAGGTATCAATATGAACAACATCTTTACTGTTATAATTGGCATTCCCAAGGAACTGATATTTTCTACCTGTTATGGGATGAACAAAAACATTGCTGGTATTAATAACAGAAAAGACTTTGCAACAGCTACATTTCTGGGTGCCAAAATGTCTGGACTCAATCATTTTCACTTTGTTACACATAGATGAACCTTGGTTGCTGCCACATAGCAACCTCTTTAGATTTTTCTTATTCTTAAAAGTAAAACGAGGTGTGGCACCTACTATTTCTTTCAGCCTATTGTCAGATGTCAAAATAGGCCAAAATTTCTTGATGGTTTCACAAACTGTGGAATGATCAGTGCTATACATAATACTAACCCTTACTATTCCTTCTTCTGTGCTAGTGGATGTCCTTTCATTAACAGTTTTTACACTTCTCCTTCTATGGACTGCATGTTGGGAGTTGTAGGGTCTACCTTTATTCCCTCACAACTGTCTCATAGTTTCTGTTATAAAGTCTTCTCTGACTGACCTGTAACCATGGTCCTTAAAACCTTGCAGCAATCTGTTATTTTCTTCAAGGAAAACTTCATCCTGGGTGCATAATCTGGATACACAAGTGATTTGATTATCCACCACATTACAGAAAATGTGCCTAGGGTGCATACTGGAAAAATGCACCATGTGGTTCCTCCACATAGGTTTTTTTACACAGCATTGCACTGATCCCTTGAATGGGATCCAATAAGATCTTGACATCCAGGAACTCAGTCTCTTCTCTAGACATTTTGACATCAAATCTCAGGAACATGGTGGTCTCTGTTAAGAAATCTATAAATTCCAGGACTTCTTCCTCTCTTCCAGCCCATAAGATCATGATATCATCAACAAATCTGTTATAATGTGGCTCCTGGGTTTAGTATGTTAATACTAGTGAGACTGAGTTCAGAGTAGTTTTTTATAACATGGGTTATTTTCATTTATTTTTGAGTATTGAATGTGTTATTCATTTTGTTTTCATCAAAGTTTTTATTTTGAGTTGACAAGTTTTTTAAATGTAAGTAGTTTTTTATTTTATATTGTCTTTGCTGGAAATGGGGTTTTTGCTTGAGTCTATGTTATCTAAAGGGGCCATGTGATGGTTGTGACTGAGTTGCTTGCTTAATTGTTCTAATTATTGCTTAATTGGTTTTCTAGAATGATTTTAAATAGGTTGATTTTAGCATTTGCCAGCAGAATCTGAGGAAGGCATACGCCAAAAGCACTTATCCTGTTTTTTGTTTTGTTATTAAAGTTCTTAGCTGTTTATAAGTCTATGGTGTAGCACTCCTTTTTTCTGACTCTTATTCTGTGGTTTTGAAGCATTCTTCAGTGGTGTTTTTCTGATTTTGCTACAGATGTAAAATAATGGTGGCCATTTTTTCAGTCTGAGCTCCACTGCAGCTTGATATGCTGCTGTGAGTCATCAGACTCATTTTTCAGCAGGCATTACCTGCAGATTAACACCCTGATGGAGAACATTCTTTTCTCCAATCATGGTACGATCAACAGGTCATCAATTATCTAATCAGTTATCATTATAACACGTCAGAAAGTAAAAATATAAATTAAAATACCTTGTTGAATTGCAAGGTAAAACAATGTTATCATTAAAAGTAGTTTCAAGCAATAACAATAAATCTAAAACTAAAATAGAGCACAACAACAGAGGTTGGAATCTCAGTTGGAGGATCATTGGGTTCTGACAGTGGTGCCTCGACCTGCCAAGAAGAGGATGAAGAATTGAAGACAATGACGGAGGTAGTACTGAATGTTGGCCCTGCATGTCAAGATACTGTGCTTAATTTTAAGAAATTTAACATCTATAATTACAGATATTTAGAAATTACCCCATTATATGGTGATCTTTTTTGTAAGGGGTTTACTTATATTCCAGATTCTAAGTTTGATATAGTGGAAAACTTGCTTGATGTTAAACTTTTTGTCCAAAAATTGAATTTGACTTTATTTTTTAAAGACAATGTGCAACTAGGAGAGCAGTTTATGCAGACCAGGTTTATTTAACACCCGGTTGAACCTCAATCTAGCAGCATGTGAAAGGGACTTGAGAGCCTTTAAGTTTACTCACTGCAATTATAACTTAACAAAACATAAGAGGAAATTGTTGAAAGAATTGAGTGGCACCGTATGACAAGAATTATAAAACCTGACAAAGGGGGCAATGCAGTTCTAATGGGTTGTTTTATCTATTCCCAAAAAATGTTGCAGTACCTTAACAACTGGGAATTTTTTGTGGGTATTAACAAGAATGAGATAAACATAGCATATCCCAGAATGATTTTTGGTTGGAGGACATTACTACTAACTACTGGTTGGATGGTGCCACTTTAGAATTCTTGAGAATGGATAAACTGGTGACACCAAGTATTTTCGATAGCCCGAAGGTGCACAGGTCAGTTCAAGATCCTCCACTAGTGGCAAGGGCTGATCCAAACACTGACTGTTGTCTAAATTTGTGGATTTTACATTTTTTTGCTGACAAAAAATATGTTTTAAAGGATACTTTGCATTTTTAAATGAATTACAGCTAACTGATTTTGATAAAGATGTTTCTTTTTTAGTTATTGATGTGAAGGATTTATTTTAGTTATTCCCCACCAGGAAGGTTTACAATGGTTTCACAATTCTTTAGTAAATGGTTCAGACTTTTCTTATAGCATGGTCAATTTATTAGTGGAAGCTATGGAATACTATTAACAAACTATTATTTGTCCTTTTTGAATCTAAATACTTTAAATAAATGTCAGGTGTTGCTATGGTAGCATCAGCTGCTCCAATGTTTGCTAATATTGCCTTATGGTGGTGGGAAAAGTTATATGTTTTTTATCTGACTTTGCAGGTAACATAAAAATTTATTTGAGATTTTTGTATAGCATTTTTATTCTTTGGTCAGGTGATTCAGATAAAATTGTTGAAGTTTTGGATTACATTAAAAACACCACTTCATTCTTGTTTTTTTAAGGAACAGTATTGTGCAAATGAAATTAATTTTTTGGACATTGCAATCGCAAAGGATTTAGCCAAAAGTTGTTTTTCCTCTACTGGTTTTAGAAAGGAGACATATACCAACAGTTGATTACATTTCAACAGTCACCACCCTCTTTGCAAAAGAGAAATATACAGGTTGTCTGGACTTATTACTGATGAAACAAGGTTTTTGGATGAAGTAAAAAAGATGACTCAAATGTTTCAGGATAGACGTTAGCCCATTGCTCTTACTGAGGTTTTTAAGAATGAAACAGGCCTCACCATTATAGACCAGTATTAAAATATGGTCTTTACAAATTTGAATGTAAAAACAATGGGGCTGCAAATGGTGAACAGAGGTTGAACCATAATTTAGGTAAATATGATTTGTTTTCTAGGGATATTATATGTGGTTTCAGTGGTACCACTAAGGAGGTTGGGGTTATTATACTGAGGAATTGGCAGACCTTTATAGCATCACAAGGTCTGGGTACATTTTTGGGTAATGGCCTACTTTAGTGTTTAAAACAGGGACCAGTTTCAAAAAAGATATTTTAAAAAAGGTGGTAACAAGAAGTTAAAGGACAACTTAGTTTCTAAATGCATGTTTAAATGTGATGC
Source organism: Protopterus annectens (assembly GCF_019279795.1). Taxonomy (NCBI): domain Eukaryota; kingdom Metazoa; phylum Chordata; order Ceratodontiformes; family Protopteridae; genus Protopterus; species Protopterus annectens. Next base: position 1,344,174,065 of record NC_056739.1, on the reverse strand, counting down.
CTGTACCCATGTAGGTATATTTTCGAACAGGTGAATGTTATTGTTGGCAATTTTCCAAAACCCATCTATCCCAACAGGAAGTTCAATTGCAGCTCTAGGGGAGTTATTTACTTAGTACAGTGCAGTTCTTGCCCTGCTTTTTATGATGGTAAGACAATCAAAGCGTTTAAAGTTAGAATCTACTAAAATGTATGTGCAATTAATAAAAGGGACCTTAACAATGCGTTATATAAGCACTCTCAGAATTGTCAACATTTTAAGAAATGTATTTTTTTTTTTTGTTGTTTTGGAAAAGGTCCCTTAGCTTAATGGGACAGGAACTGGGATTTCTATATTGAAAAGTGTTAACTTTATTGGCAGGTTCTGTTGGATGCTTCAAACCCCCATGTATTAATGATAGGGTTTCTATTAATAGTTTGTTGATTTTTAAAATGATGTGCCTATAGTGTTTCTTGAATATTAAACTGGTGGTAGAAGTATTTAAATATTTGTGAATTTTTAGTTTATTGTTGTGGTTCACAACCATTTTAATGGCAACACTGTTTTACCTTGCAACTCAGCAAGGTATTTTAATTTGTACTTTTACTTTTTCAAGTGTTATAATAAACTATGTGGCTATATGTTGTAATTTAATTTCACATCACAAGATGGCAATGTTATAATGGATTATTTAAAGATGGCAAATGGGAGGAGACATTATTTAACATTTGTTTACTGGGAAAGTCCGACTGGGACAGAGACCATTTTCCACATTATTTTGTAGTGGATGAAAGTGCTTATGAATTAAAATACATGTTGTACAATTTTTTGCACTTTCTTGGTGTTTGCAAGTTTGGTTTGTGATTACTTAGTGTTGTTACAGGCAGGATTTTTGTTATGGTTAGTTTCTATGGTCTTTGACATTCTAATCTTATGATCTTCGGGACTCGTTATTCCAAGATGCAATGTTGTTATGATCACAAATACAAACAATAGTAAATGCAAGACACTAATATCCTCCAGGATGGACTAATACAGACAAATGACTGGTGCCATACACACAGTTTAAAACTCAATGTGGAGAAATACAAAATAGTACCCTATGTGAAGTAGGCTACCCCTGGAGCTTACCTAATTGATAAAACACGCCTAAGACTAGACCCAGTGGTCAGGGATTTGGGGATGTATGCAGATGGTGACATGGCTTTTATCCAACAAGTGCCTAAGGTAGCAAGGAAATCATTCTATGTTGCTCAACTTATTTGCAAGGGTGTGATTTCTAGGCCCAAGGAAACCATCATAGTACTGTATTCAGCTCTCATCAGGTCCATCATTGAGTACAACTCCCCCTTTAGTTTGTACCTGACCAGGCACATGCAACAAAATGGATGTCCACAGAGGCCAGGCACAGGCAACAAAATGGATGTCCACAGAGGTTCCTCACAAAAAAACAGTACAGGATGTTAACAACATATCCTATGCAGATTGCCTCAAAACCCTGTCCCTGTCTTCTCTCTACTACTGACTACTGAGGGGTGATCTATATCTGACATACAAAGCATTCCAGGGTCCCGCTGTGATGAAACTCTTGAATCTATTCAAATCAAGTTGAATCAAAATTACCCAATCCAGGGACTTAAATGTAGCTTGCAACAGAAATATGTCATGTTGGAGGGATAGTTATGTGTCTCAGAGAATACCCCTTCTCTGGAACAGACTTCCTATCCATGTGAAGCAGAGTTCTTCTCTGACCCTATTCAAGCATAACTTAGACTAGTGGGTGGGAAATCAGAACTTCATCCCAGTTTGTCACCTGTGTCTCTAATGGATAGAAGCAAACAGTAAATGTTTGATTACACATGTCCTAGCTTACATATAACCCTAAGAATAATCCCTAAGGCACCAAATGTGTTGTATGGGTTTATATTAGATCGGCAAAATGGCATTACAGCAAATGTGATTTCGCCGACACATATAGACCAAAATCTGAAAATAGCAAAGGCTCAGGTCAGATCTCTTGACCTGAGCCATGACTTTGCCCTTTACATCACTGTAGTGTGATAGTGCAATCTCAGAGTTGGTATATTTAGTTAGGGGGGTGTGAGGGGCACAGCCTCCCATGTTGGGGGGTGGGGGGTGAAGCCCCCCATTTAGTTATGTTTTAAATTGTGTATATGTGTTTTTGGTGCTAGCAATTTCTTTCCCAGGAAAAGAAATTGCTGTTTTGCACATTCGTAGTTTTAGTGCAGTCATTGTTTATGTGTCGCTGAGGAGGTGTTCAATGTAACACCTCTTCAAGCATTTAATATAGACCCGTGCTATATACATTTGGTATGCATGGCTAGGTTTAAAAAGGCTCTTGTGGTCATTAGTTTAGTACATACCTAAGAACCTACATGTTTGTGGCTAGGATGCATATCCAGTTGTCAAAAATATGTAAGAACATGATTGTATTCTCACAGTTTTCTGTTGGCAATTGCTCAGCAAACTGATGTTATGACAACTGATGTTAGACATATGACAACTGATGACATAGCTAACCTGTTGGCTGACAGGTTCTGTGAAAACTTTACTCCCCTGTCCCTGCCACACGTACCTCATGACATCCCTACCACCTGTCCCCTACCTTGTATCTCTAAAGAGCAGGTCACCCTCTTTAAGACCAAAAACACAGCATCTCTGGAACCTGATAACATTCCAGGCTTCTCCATACATGGGCTCCAGCAAGAATTAGCAACACCATTGTATACTCTTTTAAATCATAGTTTAAGCACCAGCTACATCTTAGCTTAATGAAAATGGCCACCATTACTTGCTTGCACAAAGGTGGTGTTCCACTGACCCCAGGAACTATAGACCTATTAGCCTGAGTAGCCTTCTCTACAAGGCCATGGAGTGAATCATCATAGACCTTATCAGCAAAGATATAGGTAATCTCCAAACACTTGACCCTACTCAGTTTGGATTTGTTAAAGGGAGATCATGCCTGTTAAACCTGGTGGACTTCTTCAAGATAGTCGCCATGGCCCTGGACAAGGTAAAATCTATGTGTACAGCCTACCTAAACTTAGCCAAGGCTTTTGAGACTATCCCCCACTCAGGCATCATTGACAAACTCACCCAGCTAGGTGTCAACCCTTATATCATAGATGGGTCACTAACTGGCTCACTAATAGAACACATATAGTCAAAATAGAGGAATCCACCTCCAACAGCAGATCTGTAACCAGTGGTGCTCCACAGGGATCAGTCCAGGGACCTCTACTGTTTGGAATCTTTTTCTCTGAAGTACAAGCAAAAACTAAAGGTTTGTGGCTGACAAAGTTTGCTGATGACTGCTAACTGGGAGCGGTCATAGAATATCCAAGTGATGTCAGCATCCTACGAGAGGGTCTTACACAAACAAATGATTGGTGCCAAAGTCATGGCATTAAGCTCAATGCAAAGCAATGTATTATCATCCTTTGTGGTAAGAGCAATGCTCCTGCTAACTACCACATCAATAGCAATACCCTAAGCAGACACTCAGTGGTGAGACACCTGGGCGCACAAGTTGACAGAAATCTTACCTTTGATCACCACATCTCCACAGTGATAAGAAGGGCATTCTATATTGCTCATCTCATAAGTAAGGGCATTGCAGCCAGAAAACAATGAAGTGATAACCTGCCTGTACTCTTCCCTCATGAGGCCAATAACTGAGTACAACTCCACTTTTGGTATGTAAGTTTCCAAGCACTTACAGCAATTGGAGAAACCTCAAAGGTTCCTAACAAGGAAAATTCAAGGTCTTCAGCATCTGTCCTATGTAGATTGCCTGAAATGACTGTCACTTTATTCTGTTTCATACAGACTACTCAGAGGTGATCTCTGCCTTGCAAATAAGGCAATCTCTGACCCTGCTTTATTGGAAATGCTGAATATCCGCAAGTCAAATGGTACACGGGTTACTCACTCTAAAGACCTTAACCTGGTATATGACATTAATAGAACCTGCTGGAGGGACAGATTTGTCACCCAGAAGTTACCACACCTTTGGAACAGACTCCCACTTCATGTCAAACAGAACAACTCATTGGCCCTCTTCAAATACAATCTGGAGCTAGGCTTGTAAGGGCCATAGGGCCATTGGCCTAGTAACTTCCTATGATCCTATGAAAAGCTCTGAGTTATGTTAAACCAGGTGTATCACCATGCTCGTGTAGTATTATCTCCTAATTTGAGTGTTAGCTTTGCTACACATTGACAAATATGCCACAACTTTTGCAGATTTGCCTTTTAACTGAAAACTGTCAATGGTATTGCTGTTACTGTAGTTTCCTATTTGTATCCATTCATTTCTTGGTGGAAAGAAGTCATCTGAACAATGATATTACATCACCAATGCTCCAGACATGGTATGCTGAGTATCTTAAGTCACAAGTTAGAATGAATATGGGCTGCTTTACTGATTATATGAAAGAACAGCATCATCAACTATATGCAAGAATAATATAGCTGAACACTGACAGAAAACACTCACTTCAGATGACATAAACGACCTTGTATTATACTGATTCTTAAGTGTTTTTTATAGCAAAATTTGTCAACAGTTATGTGTAGTACAGGCATACATTGTCTATGACTCTTGTTAGTATTAGCCTGTCAGATAGTGACATAGCTTATGACTATCTGTTCTTTTCATAGTTTTCAAGATCACTTCTATACTCTGCACCATATCATCTGTGTCTTTCTATATGTGTTACATCACTGTTGATCATATGTCTCTCTTTGTCTGATGACATCTTTCCAGAAATGCTTTGCACAATGACAATGGCTGTTTGCATGTCAGTACAGCATGTTGCTTAGTTTGGTGCATCTCATCCCTGTGAAATTCCCTTTTGAAGCCAGCAAAATTGCATACAAATGTGAGCCATGACTTTGGCATCTCCAAAATGGTTCAACTCAGGAGGAATATTCCCACTTTCTGTGTCCAGCTTGAAATGTCTGCTTTGCTCTATTTTGTAATCTTTATATACACCAACTCTGAGAACACATACAATGGGGGTGAGTTGAAGCTTCCTTACCCTTGCAGATCTGTAGTCTCTCTATCTCTGTAAACACTGGGAATTCAGGCATTAAAATGGGAGTTAATTCAACCTAAATGACTAATTCTGTTTTAAATAATGCTAATGTAATGAAAACCATGTATCTCAAATCTCTTCACATTCTCTCAAGAATTTATGAACATGCACAGGCAATGCAGACTCATACACACCAGCAAAAACACACACATTGCCATTACATTTGCCAGGAGGTGTTATGCATGTTCACTTACTCAAATTAACTTTTCAAGTGTTTTACAGATTAGTTGGGTCCACTCCATGTTGCTCTTTTTTATTCTAAATATATTTTGGATTTCTTTATGCAGACTGCACTTAGGTAGAGTGAGATAGAGATGCCAGGGTATATCTTATTGCCTTATACAGACTGGATAATATCATGCAACAGAGGGCCATTCACAAGTACAGACACTGACAGACAAAAACACACTCACTTGCAAGTGCGCACATACACACACACACACACACACACACACACACACACACACACACACACACACACACACACACCATGCTGATTGTTCTTTTCTTTATGAACATATTTTTGATTTCTTTATACAGACTGCATCTACATAGAGTGAGATGGAGATGCCAGGGTATATCTCACTGCTTTGTGCAGACTGGATACATATCATGCAAAAGAGGGCCATTCACAACTATATACATGTGTGTAGACAGACATTGACACATACAAACAGACTTACCCACACATGCGTGCGCGCAAACACACACACATACACACACACACTCACAAGCACACACACGTATACACAGACACACACACACACACACACACGTATACACAGACACACACAGACACACACACACATACATGTATACACACACACACACACACACACACACACACACACACACACACACACGTATACACAGACACTCTCACACACACACACACACACACACACACACACACACACACACACACACACACACACACACACACACACACACACACACACACACACACACACACACACACACACACACACACACACACACACACACACACACACACACACACAACACACACACATTTCATGCTGATTGTTCTTTTCTTTATAAACATATTTTTGATTTCTTTATACAGACTGCATCTACATAGAGTGAGATGAAGATGCCAGGGTATATCTCACTGCCTTGTGCAGACTGGATACATATCATGCAACAGAGGGCCATTCACAAGTACATACATGCGAGTGCACAGTTATTTTTAGTATTTTTTTTTTTTGTGGTAGGGGGGTCTACACCAAATGCTCACATGCTAGTACCTCACAACAGACTTGCTCACTATACTTGCTTGAAAAAGTAATGCCAAATAGTCTGATTTCCTGTAAATCATTTGGGACTTGACTGCTTGTAGCAAAGACATTTGTTTCTGGCATAGGTGGTAATAGTGCCATGACAATGCACGTCAAGTCTTAATGGAAAGTTTCTATCTTACTGTCCATTCTAATGCAATAATTTAGTATTACATAAAATTAGAGCTTGTTATGCAAGACAGTCTACCTAATGATGTTAATACCACGCATTATAATTTTTAATCACCATATAACATTACATACCTCTCAATTGTCCAGATGTTTGCATCATATTTTTGGTCTATTCATGATAGAATTTGTGATTTTATGGCAAATTACTGTGGACTGAAGTCCATAAAAAATGATAGACATTTGAGTTTCAAACTTCATGCCCTTCGGAAAATGCATGTCAACACCTTTTATTCTAGCAACTTTCTAAGTTTATAAGAGCAATATCTAAAAACTGTCCCTATTCTGGGGCCTTTGTCCTCCTGTTATTTTAGGGTTGGTCCACATTTCTTGCACTAAGAGGCTGAGAAGTATGCTACCTTACTTTGCCCAAGATCTCAAGATTAAACATAGATATTGGGACATATTATCAGAGGTTCTTCTACACTCATGCCTGACTTTCGTGGGGCTTCTCTTTCATAATCCATCCACTGCTTTGTTGGATGGGGTCCAGTTCATAAAAACAACTTTTCAGAAAATTGTGCTTTGTATGGTAAAGGCCATATATCAAATTTCCAAAAAGTCAAAGGTTTTGTATGGAGATCGCAATACAGCAGGGAAAGGGAATTTACCTTTTACCCGGTACAATGCAATATAATATGCAGGGGTGTGTGGAGGGGGGGGGGCTTGCTCCCCTTGCAAAAGCATAGATTTTTGTTGTTTTGTGTAATTCAACTTTTCGAAAAATTGGTTGAATGGTCTCAACCATATAAAGTTCAACTTTCTGAAAAGTCAATTTTCTGACATAGATCTGCTGGAAGCCCTCATTTCCTGTTAACTTCCCGTTGTCTGTCTCAAACCTTCTTCATCAGATTGTCTTCTGCCTGCACATTTGCCCAAACCACCGTAATATGTTCTCTTTGACCTTTTCTGCCATTGGAGCTACTTTGGCTTCTGCTGTTATGTCCTCATTTCTTCATCTGTCCCACAGTGTGCATCCTACCACCCATTTCAGGCACTTCATCTCCATCACCTCTAACTTTCTCAATGGTTCTGCCTTTATGGCCCAGGTTTCTGTGTTAATACAGTAGTACTGGCCACACCACTGTTTTGTACACATTACTTTTCAGTTTCTTTGGAATTCTGTCATGCACTACACCTGACACTCTGTGCCAGTTGGCTGCAGCCCCTCTGATTCTGGCTTTGACATTCTCATTCAAACTTCCCTTCTGCTCAACCACCCCTCCCAGAAACTTCAACTGTTAACCTGTTCCACTATTTTCTCTTCTTAGTTTTTGGCTTCTTCTGATTTCCCCCATTTGCTGCCATTACAGCTGTCTTATTTGTACTTAGTTTCATCCCATGTGCCTTCAGTTTTGTATTTCATTTCCCTACCCTCTGTTGAAGTTCTTGTTCAGAGTCTGCCTGTAATTCCTCATCATCTGCATGCAGCAATGTTCTTGATCTGTCCCCTCTGACCTGTTTGCTGATATAGTCCATCACCGTTATGAATAGCAGTAGGCTCAGATCTGAACCCTAATGCACATGCACTCCCACTGGAAATCACTCTGTGAGTCTGGACATTATTCCTACTTGAGTTATTGGGTCCTTGTACATAGCTTGCACTAATTTTAACAATGTTTCTGGGACTCTGAAGCACCACAGGACTGCCCAAATCAGCTTTCTTGAGACCTTGTCACATGTTTTCTCCAAGCCTAGGAATGCCCAGTTGGATTATTTCCTCATTTCTAGTTTCTTCTCAAGTATCTGTCTCACTGCAAAAATTGGATCAGTTGTGCTGCAGCCTGATCTGAATCTGAATTACTCATTTCCCATCAAGCTTTCCAGAACTCTGCATATTCATGTATCAATCACCCTCTCCAGAACATTCTTGCAGTGTGGTAGGAATTTGATACCTCTGTACTGCACCCAGTTGTGAATGTCTCCTTTGTTCTTATACACACTGGCATTAGTACACCCATTCTCCAGTCACCTGGGGTACAGCTTTCTCTCCATACTGCTATGAGTACCCTCAGGAGCCATTTCTTCCATGTGTTACCCAAAATCTTGATCATATCTACTATGACCTCATCTGAGCCTGCCGCTTTCCCCAACTTCATTTTCCTTAGTGCTGTTCTTACTTCTTCTAGGGTGGGCTCCTCCTCTTCTCTTACTGTAGGATGTGTCTGATGCAGTACAGCTTTTGTGGGATTTTCTACATTTACAAGTTGCTTGACATTTTCCTTCCATCTGCCTTTGATGTCCTATGAACAGGTGAGTAGGTTGTTGCAGGTATCCCTTATGAAGGGTGTCTGACTATCTTGTTTATCTTTCTGTATTTGCCTTGCAACGTAATATAGTTTCTTTGTGCAATCTAATGAGTCACTTTCCAGAAGCCAGTCAAGTGCATCTGATGCCTTGTCCTTTGCTATTGCAACTCCTTTTTTAGCCACTTTGTTAGCCAACCAGTATTCCTTCCTAGTCTTGTCAGTCTTTTCTATCTCCCACTTTTTTCTGCACTCCTTCTTTCTTTTAATGACTTCCTAGACTTCTGCATTCCACCATCAGCTTTCCTTATGTCACTTATTTCCATACGTGAATGGAATTCTTCTTCAATTCCACCTAGTTCTTCTTCTTCATGAGCTGCTAGAGCCCTGAGTAACTCCTTGAACTGTTGTGCTTTCTCTCTAGTCAACTTCCAGGTCTTCAGCCTAGTCTCTGTTGACATTAGAGCCTTCTGTGACCACTGCTTGCAGCTAATTGTGACAACCAGTTGTTTATGCTATAGGCTGACTGTTTCACTTGGGGATGAATTTGCACTTGCTGATTCTACCCCCAGTGCCCTTACCTTACTAGGAGGAATTCTACCTGAGTTGCACATTGGCTGCTTTTGTATTTGATCTTGTGACTGTCTCTCTTTCTGAACCATGTGTTGGCTTTCATCTAGCCATTTGCAAGTCAGAAGTCTAGAATGGCCTTTTCTTCTTTATTCCTGTTGCTCCACCCATGTAGACCAAGGCAGTCCTCATATCCTGTTCTGTCTGTCCAGATATGTGCATTCAGGTCACCTATTATAAGCATCAGTTCATGCTGTCCTGCTTTATCTGGTAGGTCATACAGCTACACTCTTTTCCTCACTATCACAAAATTTCTGTGGGGCATAGGCTGAGATTATGAGTAGTGCCGTATCATTACAATGGAGTCTGATTGCCATGAGTCTGTCACTAACTCTGATGATATACCTCACTGTCTTCTGAAGCCTCTCCCTCACCACAATTCCCACACCATTTCTAGCCTGTCCTCCTTCTGAGTAGTAGACTCCAGATGACAAGCCACGTGGCTTTGCTGCACTGCCCTTCCACTCTGTCGCCTGAATACATAGGATGGCCAACCTCCTCCTTACTATCATATCATCCACTTCCAAGACTCATCCTGTTAGTGAACTTACAATGAGTGTGACAATTCTTAGTTTATATTTGACAGGTTGATTGGTGTTATGTCCAGCTTTCACTCAACAGAGCTAGCCCAAGTAACCCAGGTTGTGCAACTGGACACAAGCCTGCCAGTAGCTTATTGAACCAGGGCTGCTGGACTTTATGGTGGGCACACACTGACTATTGGGACACATACACTCCTCCCACTATTAGCATAGGTTCCAGGTGTAGGTCGGAGTAGGCTGGGTCCTCAACCCACTTATCACTGGCAAATACTCATGTCCATTATGGAGACATCTCCTAGACCCATATTTTATACCCTCAAGTGGCTATCCCTCTCACAGTGTGCAGACTGTGACCTGTGCTCTCCAATCAAGAGGATACTTTGCACCACAGTAGATGTCCAAAGCAGTTGGGCTGTACAACCATTCCCCCTATAATGCACCATCTAGATTCTGCGTTGCTTCCCACAGCTCCATTCTTAGTTGAGTTTGACATTGAAATAGTCAGCATGTTTTTTGGAGATGGAGTTGGGACAAACCCCACAGAGACACAGAAAGAACATGCAAATTCCAAACAGGCAGGTCAAAAATCAGGATTGAATCTTGTATCCTGTGCATGTGAGGCAAAGACCTTAACCATTCTGTCAAGTGGTCTCAGTAATATATTTATCTATATATATATATATATATATATATATATATATATATATATATATATATATATACATAGATTAGACAGATATTGACCCAAGGAAGGCTAGATAGATATTGACCCAGGGCAGGCCACTCTTTCATTGTAGAAATTTCATAGGTTCACTTCCATGATGCCAACCACAGGAAGTACATCACTGCATAAGGATGTCTTAGCTTATGTGCAGAAGCAGCACATACTCATAGGTTTGTGCTCCACAAGTATAATATGTAGTGCTCCCACTAGGTGTCAACCATGTGGTGAGCCAGGGCTGCCTCCTTCTCCCCCTGAAATGAGTGAGCATACAGTGACCCTTCACTCCTATCCTCCCTTGCCAGCTCCTGTAGGCACTTGAGATATTGGTTGTACTTGGGGTGCCTTCATTACAATCAGAACTTTAACTTTCAAGTGCCAGAGAAATGGCTGTAGAGGAAGTATGTCTAACAGTTCATGTATTTGCCCTGTTTTTCACACCAAACAGATATTTCTGAAAGAGGATGATGTAAAAATAGACAGCATATAAACACAGACACATACTCAGACATGTTAGTGCTGTCACACACACACACACACACACACACACACACACACACACACACACACACACACACACACACACTGGACAGAATGAAACATGAATGCTATTTTTGCATTACGTTACTTTATAGCTTTTCTCATTAGAATAAGAGTTATGTCTCAGTAGATTTCTTTGGATGTCTTAGCACTTTGAATATGAATTTCACATGTCTGCCTTAACAGAAAGCATAAAAAATGTTCATTATGTTATTAAGCCTAAGTGTTTTCACCATCAGGACATCATCATCATTTGTTTTGAGCACTTATCAACTGTCTCCTGCACTTGGTTGCTGAAGGAGCTTGTCCGTGTTCACCATTCTTTTGGATTTTATTGGTTTTACTATTTGGTGTTTCAACTCTCTGTAATTTTTGTATCATCATTTGTCATCAATACTGTAATGCTTTAGTTACATGGTCACTTACAGATTAATGTTCCTTGAACAACGCCCTTCACAGTAGGTTCTGGTGACTGACTTAACAGTGATCCTGCTAAGACTCATAAATAAGTAAATACTTATCAATTTGGTATTACAGTGCAGAGACAGAAAAACACTTCTGGACATTTTGAAGGATCTCACATGACACTGCATTTTTAAGCTTATATGAAAAATATATGAATGCTAAAGTCAGTGTACACATTATTTGAAAACAATTTGCAGCTCCACTATTTCTTTATAAAAAAAATTCTTGTCAGTTTGTTAAAAAAACACTGGAGGGGGATTCAATAAAGCCTATATGATTATTTTGGATGTGCACATGGCCATAAACAGTTTTAGATTCAGTAAACTCTGCATGGTGGTGAGCAATCATGCACAAACATGGAAAATTCTGTGGCATGCAAATTACAGCATAAGTAGCTGAATTGTATGCTAATGAAGGAAATCAACACAGGGAGTGATGCAACAAGCTGTAAAGCAACTGTGTAGACTCCATGCTCATGCTGCCCATGTATTCGATAAGTTTCCAAATACAGCCACAGAAAGGATTCTACACGGAAACAACAGCAAGTAGAATGTCTGTATATTTGTATAGAACAGACCCTAACATGTAACCCCACACACGTTATGGCATTATCAGACATGTTGGATGCTAGAAAATTAAATTAACAATAGTGACAATTCCTTTTTAAGTGTCATGACATAAATGCAGCTTTGCATCCCCTACCCCAAAAAGAACAATGTACTTGTAACTAATGTAGTCTGTTAAAAAGTGTAAACCCCATGAAACACAGAATTCAAAACCTGCATTCCTCTGTACAGATATATACCTCAGTAATACCCTTCCTTGACTCCACAACATCGGGCTCCCCTTCAGTTTCTCTTCCTACATGGTTACCATCCTTATTGATTCCGGGCTGTCAGCATGGTGAAGATGCAAATGAGGTCAAAACTCATTAGAATTGCTGAATCCCAAAAACATGTAACCATGTAGGGATGTTCACTTCATGTAGGCACTTCCACAGTGTCCACTTTGAATGCATGGCAACAGTGAATGATGACCTCAGGAGGGTGTGTCAGGTTACATTTACAGAGGTGTATATGTAGGTCTGTGAAGTGTGCAAGTGCATGAAAGCAGTGCACAATTCACAAGTTCTGTTTCATCCTCTTTATTGTTTGTTAAAATGTATTGTCTCTGCTTAAGTTCACATTTAATTTTTAATTGCCTTCCTTGTTTGTGCAATGTGGCTCTTAGTGCAACCACAGGAAACAGAGGAATGAATGGCAGGTTTCTTTGTACTTGTCACATAACTATTACTGCGGCAGTGTGTGTATGTGTAGGACTAAAGTTTAGAAGGTCCTGGGTTCTAGTACAGGGTCTGCAACCTTCTCTCCACTTTTTAAGCAGCATGTTTGAGCAATATCACAGGCACGGAAAAAGGTAATAACAACATCACCTGTGTCCACCTTATTTCAGCATCAGTGCATGCAGCGGTGTGTAGGTGTACATTACGCACTAATGCACACCAACAGTGTTGATATATTTAGTGAAGTAGCAGATGTTTTTCATAGGTGCTAATTACAGCATAAACAGGTGATTTTCAGTATGGTTGAGCTATTCAACAAGCTATAAAGCATCCATGTAGCCTTTATTCTGGTTTTCCCTGCATACTTCAATACCATTGGCGTAAAGCCAAACACATTCTAGGCATGAAATAAAACTGTGTCAACTGCTGCATTTGCAAGGTAAGTCCTGAACTTAGAATGTATTCTTTAATATTGTTATGGCATATCCTTTTATTGCTTAACTTGATGCAGTAATGAAGTAAATTGTGGTGAATTTGTGCAGAAAGTACCTTAACATGTGATAGCAGACACTTATTTTACTTATATGTGTTCATTACTAAGTTTTTTTCTTATTCCTCTTATTTTTTATTGAACTTTTTTCATGATATGCTGTATAGCGCAAATAGTGTAAGTGGGTAATGGCTGTGTTTATCTGGTTTGCGGGAAGTGCAGAGGAACACCTACAAAGCACATGACTAAAATAGTAACTGGATGCATTCAATTAATGTCCTTGGCCATCGTGAAAACCTAGTTTGGAGTACAGATGGTACTGGGTTCTAATACAGAGTGTGCAACCTTCCTTTTACTGTTGTGACATTGCAGTTAACAGCAATGAAGTGCAACATAGGCAATTGTTTCCTCAACATTCTTGTGGCAACAGGTCTAAGTGTAGGACTGCCATACACATGGTCCTGGGTTCAAATGCACTATATTCCATATAGTATTATTTTTACTGCTAGAGTAATTTATGTATCATTACATTTATGATCAAATGTATGACAGTGGGTATACTGTGTAGTGTAGTCCTGTAAATGTATTCCTGCTATCTTAACCAGCATGGTTTTAAGTTTTACGTAAAACACAAACACAACTGTCTATACATGAAATTGGAATAGATGGTGCAGTGGTGCAGCGGTAGCATTGTTGCCTCACAGCAAGATGTTTGCCTGTTTGGTTCTCAGCTGGGGTGCCTTCTGTGTGGAATCTGCATGTCCTCCCTGCATTCCTATAGGTTTTCTCTGGGTGCTCCAGTTTCCTCCCACATTACAAAGACATGCGGGCCTCTGCTGAAATTTGGCTCATTCAAAGTTGGACTTTCCCAGTTAACAAATGTAAAATAAAAAATAATAAAATACAATTGTTTGTCACTGTTGCATTTTGCTTGGCAGCCATTAGCAATGTGGCTCACTTTTGCTCATTGCTTACCTACTTGCAAACAGGTGTAATTTGTATGTGTACACTTTGTTAGCCATTGTGCAAATCCACTGCACTATGAAACTGTATATATGATGCTTTCTTATTGGTTTTTATTGCCCATTTCCTTTGTATGACATAAAACTACATGTGGAAACATTGCAAAATCAAGACACATTCTAAGCATATGTGATATATTCACAGTACATACATGTGTTGTCTCCCCCTCAACCATTGCAACCCTGGGAGCTCAGTATTTTTTACACACATATATTAACTACAATACAAAGTGTAATATATAATGTTGTGTGCTGCTTCATGGACAGGGCCAGTCGGGGGTGCTGACCACCTTGCTCTGCTAAACTCAAACATCCAATTATGCTCAATAAGGGCACACATGTTTTTACACAGATAGGCTTATACACACCTAGGACACACTATACAGTTAGTTTACTGGCCTCATATGAACCTATGAAGCTATGTGCCTATGCAGGCCCCCCAACCTGCTATGCCCCACATGGCCTGCTGATGTCATCTACCATAGGTTTACCTGCAGCAAAGTAAAAGTCAGACTTGTGCTGTGCTGCTTGTATAAAGTACTGTGTTTTGTAGTCTGTGTACTTAGATATGTAGGGGTTCTGCTCTCACTGCATTCAAGTGTGTGTGTGTGTGTGTGTGTGTGTGTGTGTGTGTGTGTGTGTGTGTGTGTGTGTGTGTGTGTGTGTGTGTGCATGTGTGACCATCCAGCCAGATGAGCAAGTGTTTATTCTGCACTTACTGGCCCAATCCTATAAATTGACAGTATTTTTTATACTTGCACCTGCCTACACATCCATTTCAGGCAGGCTTCCTACCTTCTTCTATCAAGCATGCACTGCTGATGTCATCTACTATAAGTTGACCTGCAGTAGTGTAAAAGTCAGATTTTTGTCATGGAGCGTGCATAGAATACTGTGCTCTAGAGTCTGTGTACCTAGGTAGGGCTTCTGTTTTCACTATAGTCAAGTGTGTGTGTGTGTGTGTGTGTGTGTGTGTGTGTGTGTGTGTGTGTGTGTGTGTGTGTGTGTGTGTGTGTGTGTGTGTGTGTGTGTCTCTATTTAGCAGAGTAGGTGTGCTATCCTACAGTTACTTCTCCAATGGCATGGCTTGCCAGTATTTTGATACCTGCACCTGCCTACACATCTATTTCAAGCAGGCCTCCAACCCTTCTTGTCTCCAAGCATGTACTGCTGATGTCATCCACTATAAGCTGACCTGCAGCAATGTAAAAGTCAGATTTGTGCCATGGTGCTTGTATGGAGTACTGTGTTCTAGACTCTCTGTACTTAGAAAGGTAGGGGTTTTGTTCTCACTGCAGTCAACTTTGTGTGTGCGTCTCTACTTAGCAGAGTAGATGTGCTATCCTACAGTTACTTCTCCAATGGCATGGCTTGCTAGTATTTTGATACTTGCAGAAGCCTGCACATACATTTCAGGCAGGCCTCCCAATCTCTGGTCTCCTACATGGCTTGCTGATGTCATCCACCTGCAGCCATGTAAAAGTCAGACTTGTGCAGTGATACTTGCATAAAGTGCTGTGTTCTGTAGTCTGTGCACTTAGATATGTAGGGATTTTGTTCTCACTGCAGTCAACTGTGTGTGTGTGTGCGTGTGTATCTCTACTCAGAAGAGTAGACATGCTATCCTACATTTCTCCAACATGGCTTGCTAGTTTTTTGATACGTGTGTGTGTGTGTGTGTGTGTGTGTGTGTGTGTGTGTGTGTGTGTATCTCTACTCAGCAGAGTAGACATGCTATCCTACATTTCTCCAACATTGCTTGCTAGTTTTTGATACTTGCACAAGCCTTCACATTAATTTCATGCAGTCCTCCCAACCTCTTGTCTCTCATATTGCCTGCTGATGTCATCCACCATAAGTTGACTTGCAGCCATATAAAAGTCAGACTTGTGTCATGGTGCTTGTGTAAAGTACTTTGACCTGTAGTCTGTATACTTAGAAAGGCAGGGGTTCTATGCTCACAGCAATCAATTGGGAGCGGGTGTGAGCTGTTACTTGACATTACAGAGAGCCGTTTACACTAGCATGTGGGACACTGTTATTACCAAATGCTCAACAGAGAATTCTGATGTAGTCATCTATAACATATTATTGCATATGCAGCCATCTCACCAGGGTAAGATCAGATACTGGCCTGGAGCCCAGGCAGATATCACCTTAGGTTCCTAAGAGGTTAATAGGATATTGGTCATAGGGCCCTTATAAGCCTAGCCATGTTATACCATTACTTCCTTATTGGTCAAGTTGTATGGTCTGCATTTGCAGCGCAAGTCTATGATAAACACTGACTGCCCTTATCCAAGAGGGACATGGGTCATACACCTGGTGCAAATTTACAGTCTTCCATCCAGTTGCCTAAGTTACACGTAAATAGGGTCATTGAGTAGTTCTGTTTTACGTGAACTGAGAGTTTGTTTCAGATGAGTGGCAATCTCTGGGAGACATATCTGTGTCTCCAGCACCCTGTCCTGTTAATGTCGCAGGCTAGGTTAAGATCCCTAGAGTGAGTGACTCTTATCCAATGTGACTTGTGGATGTGCAGCATTTCCATTAGGTCAGAGTCTGAGACTGCTCTGTAGGCCAGACTCAAGTTGCCTCTCAGCAGCCTATAAGATACAGAGTACAGTGACAGAGTCTTCAGTCTGTCCATAGAAGTCAGGTGTTGTAGACCCTAAATTTTCTTGATGAAAAACCTCTGAGGTGTCTCCAGCTGCTGAACATGTTTGGTGAACTGTTGCAGGTGTCTGGTGAGGTACATACAGAAGGAAGCATTGTACTCTATTAGTGGTCTAATAAGGGATGAATACAGGGGAGTTATAGCATCCTTAGCTCCTGATGTGATGCTCTTATCTATGAGATGTGCAACATAGAAGGCCTGAACCAGGTGGAGAAGGGACAGCAAGACCCCTCTGAGCATCCCCTATCAACCCTACTGTGTGGCTCCAAGCCAACACTTTGACTATAGCCAGACTCAACAGACACTAAAACCACAGTAGCCACACTTCCCTGCTCAATGTCCTCATCCTTCACATGTTCTATATCTGTGGGGTCAGTGGAATGGGTAGGCATAGGCCTACTGGCTGTGACTGGGGAAAATAAAGGGGGTGGCTGGATGTCAACCTCTGTGTTATATTCAACCTCTGCACCCCCCCAACTGTGCCTCAGTTTTGCCACCATCATTGTCAATGTCTGATGAGACACTGACATCACGTGGCACAGGGCCCACACTCCTGCTGTCATGATCACCTGTGATAAAAAGGGAGAAGCACAGGTATACATTAATATCTGCACTACTATGGTGCAATATATTTTAAACAACTAACAGTGCTGCCAGTATTACAGACAATACAGCAATACACACAACAGGCTTAAAATGACACATAATGATATTTCTTTAAATTGATCTGCAGTACTGAAATAAATTTATTTGGCTTACCATCTGCAGGAGGCATAAGTTGCTGGATGATGGTCCTGAAATAAGTTAAGGAAAAGGTAAGGGCAACATCATCACATTTAACAGTAAGACAGGAGTACTACATGTATGCTTCTATATCTGCAATAGGTGTACATTCAACAAGAAAGTGGCTGACAACTCCAAAATGAGCTTATCACTGTACCAATCTTCAATCCCCTCCCAAAAAAAGACTAGTGAGATGGAAGTAAATTTTATTTCAATTGTTTTACTATACAACAGTACTCAATTGGTCGTATAACAAAGCCTACCTGGAAGCTCCTCCTGGGACTGAGAAGGAGTGGCACCTACATCAGTGACATCTGATCCATTCTGCTGTGAGTTCTCCTGTTGGAGGATGTTTGCCAGGAATTCCTCATTGGGGTGAGAGGTGGTTCTACAGCAGGCCCACCCCTAATTATTCTCTGGTCTTGGGCAATAGCAGCTGCATGCCACTGTGCAGAGTTAATCATGTCAGTGGCCCTGTGGTTCACCTGCTCATATGTCTGGCTGTGACCGCCCACAGAATTTATGTTGGCAATAATCTGCTCCCATACTCTGAGCCTTTCTGGTATATTGGGATGACCCCTTCCCAGAAGAAATGCACCATGTTGATGGAGCAGGTAAAGATTATATTATTTTTGGCTTCACTGAAGGGGGATCTCTGTCTCAATGACATTTTGTGTCCTAAATGACAACAGAATGATAATACACATAAGTATCACATAACTACAAAGTAACTGTTACTAGACAAAAACAGTAAAGGTAGGCAGTCAGTAGTACCTACTAGAAAAACATGAAACACTCTACAGATTTGAAATACTAATGAGGGGCAGGATGCAAAACAAGGAGAGTAGTGAGAGCAACATATCCTTGTATGTGCCATAGCAGTAACTCAGCTGTGCTCCCCACCAAAGGAACAGTCCACTCTAGCCTGTGACATAAAAGTAACATTTCTTTGCTACTCCCACTCTCCGACAAAATAACAGGCACATGAACCATTTTATTAATAAAACATCTTTGAAATGGTAAACATGCTTTCAAAGGACCTGTCCCTGAAACATTTGTATATATGTATCACACAGCTTTCTATTTTCATGTATTGTCAGTCATTTGTATCTCTGAATTGGCTTGGCAAACATGGCTATGCCATCAGTACACTTCTTACTAATGCATATAGATAGCAGTGTAAAAGGCTTTGCTTCATATTATTCATTTATATATTCCAGCATATGCATTATGCAGGTTGTGATGACCTTGCCCTGGCCCAGCAATCAAGGAGCCTCAATCCTCACCACTAACACCAGGGAGGTTGTCTCCTAGAAGAGGCAAGGATAACTAATACACACAGTAAAGTACAATTTCCCTTACGTGCACACAGAGATCACAGTCAATCTGGGGCTGGCTACTCCCTTGTTCACCAGGTCCCCAATAAGACTCCCCACTGGCACAGCTATAGGGTCCAGGTCTCAGCCTAACTGGGCAAGCTAGAACCTCCAGTACCCTCTCTGTCCAACCAGCGCTTCATGTCCCTGCCCAAGTAGCTGACACAACACACACACACACACACACACACACACACACACACACACACACACACACACACACACACACACACACACACACACACACACACACACACACTTTGAGATAAGTATTTATAGAACTTCACAGACCCTCCTGGGAAAGGCTGACACAGATTCTCCAACTGTGCCCCTTTACCCAGACTATACGGTAGTAATTACTGCCACCACCCAGTTAATAATATCAGCTACTAAAAGGCCCTTAAAAGGGTGTCCAATTATTACTGTGCAATATTAATATCCAATGGTAATGTGACTATACAGTCTAAGGCTTATCAGAGTGGCCTATTACAATAAACTCTATATAAATATGCAATGTACTCTAGAGCTTATGTCTACACAAAGCAGCCACAGGTAGAAGGTTTTAAAAATATTTAATAATAAATAATTAAAACACAACACAAAACTACTACACCACAGAGATATCCAAGAGTTCACAGATCACACAGAAACTTAAAATAATACAGTAGGACAGGTCTGGTTTCAAATAAAAATACCTAATTAATCTTTACTAGCTTCAACTATTCCTACAAGATATCACAGTGCTACAAACTTATATGTGAGCATAAGCAGAGTGCTGATAAGTTAGATGTCCAGATCAAAATGCTTCCAGGTCTCTTGTGAGAAATAGAATTTAAACATTACTAACAAACATGTCTCTAAGGCACTCCCAAAATTACATAAATTTTTACACTTAGGTTTTCCCAGTATTCATATTGCATCATCTTAACACCTGGTCTGAGTTCTCAGGCCACAAACTGCATTATTTAGCAATCTAACACCTGCACAGAAACTTTCAACAATAGAAGACATTTCACATGTATATACTAACAGAAACTAAAGCAATAAAGCACCTTCCATATCTAAATTCTAGTCATAAACTTTAGCCTTAAAACAATGGGCATGAAATCTTTATCCAGCTGCCCTCAGGCCGAATTCTAACATGAAAGGATACAACATGCTTCACTGGGCCATTCGAGTGCAATGTTGTCACATATTTTGCAGTTCCACATTTCACAGTGTTTTCTTACATTTAAAAACACAAGCCTGTATTTTGTATTTATTTATACAGTTGATAGAATTATATATCAAATTCTATTTGACTAGGCTGGCAGAATTTGCCCATATCTCCCCAATCGTCAAACAGGTAACAAAATGGGAGCCTACTTCCTGGAATGTAATACTCCTCTGTAAAGATATCTTTGGTGGTAGGCATTGTGCAACTCCTTCAAATGTTGCAAAACCAAAAAGTGCACAGTCCCAGTAAGCGAGATACCTGCTATTGGTGGGAAAACATCATTCTACATTGGTCTTGATCTGTGGTGTGCATGCCAGGTGTTCCTGCAGATATTTTAAAATTCCATGCTCAAAGTTCCTGTTGGATGATAACCACTTCTGCCACTGCTCCCGGAGGGAGCCACAGGCCTATCTTCTGGGGCAGACTTACCTGTGGGGCTGGGTAGTGCAGGGGCAAAGAGGGAGTGCTACCAGATTGTGCACCAGACGTGGGGCAGGAAGATCCTGTGGAACAGGCCTACCCTGGTGTGCTGTGAGGAAAAACAAAAAATAAAAAATAAAAAAATAGAAAAGTATTGGGGGTGAGAGAAAAAAGGGAGAACATTAGTAGCTTCATTTGTGACATACAAAGCATAATACAATTACTTAACTCTCTTCTGTTTCCTTTACTTTTAACACCACAAACTCTTAACAAATTTCTGCATTACTTTTAAGACTACTCAGTTCATAACAATGGCACATCATAGTACAGATTGCAGCTACCAGTCCTTGATGTGTGCATATATTGCATATATGCATGTTCCAATTATACTGATTACAGTTTAGAGATGGCCATTTGTGCCACACTGGGATAAAAGTATGAAGCTACATTCCAATAATGATGAAACTATAACAGTACTGTATATTTGGGAAGTGTGGTTTTTGAACTCGCAACCAATGACTACTCTCTCATACTGCATAATTATTTTGTCCTACAGACTCCTGCATGCAGACTTTCATTTACAGTTTAGAAATACATGCTCACTATTTGAGAATATGGCACCATTGCTTTGTGCTACAGACTAAGGCATGCATTGTTTCTTTTACAGTTGAGAGATGCATACCCAATTTGATGCAACTGTATTAAATATCAAGTAAGTGGCCCTTAACTTTTAATGCTACTACATTACTATACAAATTCTTCTTCTTATTATTATTAAAATTACTATTTCGACAGTACTGTTCTGATGCATGCATACCATATGCTTCCCACATCCTTAACAAATGCGTGGCATGGGGCCTGACATTCGAGGCTTGCTCTGTAGCTGCTGTAGAAAAACAGAGCAGAACAGAATACCATTATAAATACCAGTCTTGACTATATTGAGCTTTTAAGCTCTTACAAAAAACTATCACATTTGTGGGGTGTCCCCTGTGCTAAATCCCGATCCAGTGGTAGAGGATATCCCTCTTCCTCCTCTGGAGGTCATCGAAGTGATCTCTGCATTGCTAATCAGTGCTGGGAATACCTATAGCACTGGTTAAAGACCTGACAATACTATTCCAGGGTTCAGACTTGTATTCTGACCCTGAATGATCCTTCTGCACAACCAGTGCCCATGCTCTTTAACTCTTAATCCAAAATAACTTTGTGGACTCCTGGACACCCCACCTCTGTGCCCTGAAAGCACACACCCTCACCAGCAACTCATGACAAGCACAATGTAAAATGAGCATTTTCCCCAATTGCCTTTTATATCCTGATGTTTTTCCACCGATTGCACATCACATGATTACTGAATTGTGCACATTTTGGTTTTGCAACATTTGAAAACGTTGCGCATCTCTTACTATCTCTTACTATTATAGTAGGCAAGGGTGTGAACTGCCAGGCACTGTGTTTGCTCAATGTTAAGAGATGCACAACAGGGCAAGGACTGAATTTTCAAGATTATTTGGTATACAGGCACTTGTGTAAATGTAATAGAGAAAAAAAGCAAAACCTCTTGGTTAAAGGTTGGTTACATACAGCACTTAAAAATAAAATAACAAATGAAAACCAATCAACTCAGCAGAATGAAGTACGAAATTTTAATAAAACTGGTAAGCACATTCACAAGATATCTCGCTTCATTAGAACATAAAATCAGAATAAAATGCGATACATTTAAATAAGAAAATCAATTAACATTAGAGCAGTAAAATTTAAATTCAAACAATTAATTAATGAAGTTAAAGAAACATTCTACAGGCCTTTAAGGCTGGCTTTAAAAGGCATATTCCCATTTAGTCATGGTGTGCTGTGAGCCTGTAAAACTGTTATCCATTTGATCTTAGCTATTTCCAATTTATTAGCAACATCATCCATCTGGATATTATCATATATTATTTGTAATACTAAAAAACAGAAACTTTAATCTCTATTTTCTCACTATGTCAAATACCATACTGGGTCTATATTACATTACCGAAGTTTCAGAACTTCGAATACCATATGGTCAACACCATATGATCAAAATTTTGAAACTTCAAAAATGTTAAAAAAACAAAAAAACAAACAAAAGTAAGTACTTTAAGCAAGCCCCCCTGCACCCCCCACACCCCCCGCTATTTAAATATACCAACTCCGAGATCACTCTACATCATAGGAAAGGGAAATCTTCCCTTTCCTCACCATTCTCTGTTAAAGTGGGATTTTGGAGTTGGTATATTTAAGTTGTGGGGGGTGTGGGAGGTGCAGGGGTGCTTGCCTCCCTGCTAAAACAGTTTTAATTTACTTTACTTTGCTTTTTTTTTTTTTTTTTTTTTTTTTACATTTTCAAAGTTTCAGAACTTTGATCATATGCTGTCGACATACCTCTCAACCTGGAAACATCAAAAATCTGGACAAGGCCCGTGAAAAATAGGTACAAATCTGTACACTGATTAACATAAAATTTGCATACATAATTATGTAACCCCGCCCACTGCAATGGGATTGTGGGATACCAACTTTCAAATGCAAACTGAACAAATAACCAAAATATGGCACCGGAGTCCCCCTGCAGCCATTTGTCCCATTACCTAGCTATTTCGCCCCACTTACCATAAACACTAATGTGTGCATACTGCTTTACTAATACAATAATTATTTGGATTTTATTTTTACATTTTACAGCCCAATGCACAAACACCAATACACATCTGCTAAACAAAGCAACACTGTCTCACAATGAAAATAGACTTGACATTAAAACTTCTCTGCCCTTGAAACTCTCATTCATTGAAACAGCATTGAAACCCACACCACAGTCAAAGAAAACCCATTTGGCCAATGGTGGATAAAGATTACCTTTGGACTCCTATTTTCAAATCATTGGCCCCTTGCACACAAAACAAGAAACATACATGTTTTCTTTGATACACCTTCCTGACTTTATTAAATTATATTCCTTGTATAATACAGCACACTTGTTAGACAGAACAGAGCGCATTTTACATTTATTGTTTGAACATTTTTCCAGTAGGCTGTAGGCAATTCCAATTCAGAACATTTCCATCGTAAACATCTACTTCCAGTGTCCACACTCACACTATAAATAGAATGACAGTGGTGTAAGCCATAGGTATCTCGCACAGCTTCTTGCATTTATTTTTAATTTCATTTTTTGGGGGGGACTACAAAAGGCGAAAACCCAGGGACACATTTTAAACATTGCTTGTATAATTTTGGAAAGTTGCTAGAATAAAATGTGCTACCACCATGCATTTCACTGGCAAGTCTCAAATACAGGACCCTGTACACTACAGTCAGAGCAACATACCACTATGCCAAATCAGCAGTTTCCTGAAGGATAGGAAGACCAACTTAAAATGGCTATCATTTAGTGAATTCAGTTCTCACTTCTCACCATAGCTCTCAACTCTTAGCACAAAAAAACTGGACAAAGCCAATAATGGGGCAATACAGACCCAAAAAAGGGACACATTTAAAATACCGATCTTATAAACTTATAAATTGCTAGAATAAAAAGTTGTGTGTTACCATTTATTTTCTGAATAATATGAAGTCTAAAATTCAAATGCCTGTCATTATTTAATGAATACAGTCCTGCAGTGATTTGCCACAAAAATTCTGAAAACCACAGATTTTATGAGAAACAGTCTCTGATCAAAAATATAAGGCAGGTGTATGTGTAATGTTGAAGAAGACATGTTGTGTAGCACGGTAATACCAGCTCCACGCTAGAAGTAATTATAGTATACAGGCTGTCTGCAACTGTAATTTTACAAAACAGTAGTAACTCATGCTACAGAAAATACATTTAAAATGTAGTATTAACCTGGAGTGAAGAGAGAGCCATACTACCACTACATGTGAACTGTTCAGTAGCTGGATGGGAGTTAGATGGGGAGGAGAATGAAAGTGATTAAGCCTAGGTATTTTAAGATGGTAACCAGAAAGATATGAATGCTGTAGATTTGAATGGGTAGTATTGAACAGAGCCAGACCATCCTTAGTCCATGCATAAACAACCTGAAGTCTGTAGGTGCCTCAAAAAATCGGTTTGCTGAAAAGAAGTGCAAATCTGAGTAAGCAGGTTTGAAGATTGTAGAAGCCTTATCTGTCCTGCAGAGAGTAATTAATTGCTGAAGGAAAGAAAGAGTTACTTTTCTTAGGGAGTAAGTAACAGTTTAGAGGAAGCTGAATAAATGCATAAATGCAAGTTTTTGAAAATGTTTTTTTTCCGGAATTAGGAAATACACTGAACAGTAATGCAGCTGTAACGTAAGCAAATTATAACATTATAACTCACTAGATCACCAATCCGACTACAAGATGCACAATTCCCCAGAGTTACAACACTCCTTTAAAATAATTCAAACAAATGGCTATTCCCAGAACTTAAACCCTTGTGCAAACTAAGGATACTTATTGGTCTTCCTAAGAACAAAGTCCATTTCCAGAAAACTGCCAACAATTCACACAACAGCTGGCAGAAAAAAAAAAAAACAAGATAGAATAAGGTAAACTTTCTGATAAATACACGCTGCAAAATAAGAAAAATAATTTGAAACTTTCATCAGTAGTATCACAAGGCAAACACAATGATATGCCCACACACACGCAAACACAATGATATGCCCGCAAACACAATGATATGCCCACAGACACATGCAAACACAATATGCCCACAGACACATGCAAACACAATATGCCCACAGATACATGCAAACACAATATGCCCACAGACACACACAAACACAATGACATGCCCCCCCCGCCACACACACACCCTTTCGTTTCACTTGCAATGCACAGCTAGGTTCCTTACTTCAGCAAGCCTTCTAAATACTACTGCACAGCTAGGTTCCTTACTTCTCCATTTTCGAGTGATCCTTCCGATTATAAACTACATCCACAAACAGCAGCGAGCGTTCTAAATATAAAATACATCCACAAACCGCAGTGAGCCAAATACTTGCATTGCACAGCTAGATTCCTTTCTCCATTTTAGAGCGAGCGTTCTAAATAAATCCAGTCAGGAGCGATAAAACATTCACAAACAGCCAGGCAAGCTTCTAAATAAATCCTTTCTGTTTTTGCCGTTCCCGCTTGCAAAGCATTCAAACCAGAGCCGGAAATGTGTGCGAGCTCAATTCCGACTGGCTGGTAGTCCTGACGGAGCTGACGTCATTCCGCATGCGATGACGTCAGCTCACAAAGCGCGAAAAATAAAAAGTGCGAAAAATAAAAAAAAAAATCGGAAATGAAGGGGTCCACTCGTGAATCGTGGCACCCCATTATTTAGACTCCAAAACCCGGTAAAAAACGAGTAATTCGGGACAGTTGGGAGGTATGGCTGTCGACCATATGGTATATGAAGTTCTGAAACTTCATTAATATAATATAGACCCTACCATACTGATGTCATTCAAATAAGTAAATATTACTTTACTTGATTCATTCCTGTATTGTTTAGGCCTTGTGGAATAACGTCTAAAGGAAAAAAATAAGGATGTGCTTCCTCTCTTACAGTCAAATCAGCTTTACAAAGGGACTCATCAAGTTCACTTTTAGACTAGCCCCTGTTCATTAGATTTTTATAAAGGCCTTTCAAAGCTGTATTCAAATCCTCATCATCTGTTTGCAACTTAGACATCCTCATAGATTGTGCCTTTATAATCAAAAGATGAACTAATTGTAAATGTCAAAAAAGTAGAACTTGATTCTAAATACTACACAAAATTCTTTAAAACATCTGTCGAACCTTCCCAAAATAAAAAGATGTCGTTCACAAGCTGGCCATAATATTTCATACAGGAAGTGAAAGTGCGAGGATTTAATACATGACCTTGCTCCCACTGCTCCATTACTATGCTAATTTACAGTTAGTTCATTTTTTGAAGTTATTTCCTTGATTTACGTTTATTCAAAGGCAGAGATGGTCAGCTGGATACTTCATTGTTTAGGAAATCTTGTTGGAAACGTGATCTCCTATATTCCCAGTAGTATATATTCTAATGTTATAAAAGGATAAATTTGTCTAGATTTCTTGCACTAAAAGATTGGGTGCTACAATCAGTATTCAGACTACAGGTTTTGCAGCCAGCAATACCAGTGCAAAATGCAAAACCTTGTTTATGCATGCCACACATCATTAATATTCATGGCACGATGCCACACAATAAGTGGTATAGTGTACACAAAAACACTCCATGTAGGCTCTGTGCAGAACCTACATGGAGTTTATTGAATCTGGACCTTTGATAAACAAGAGACAAATATTCCAGTGACTGTTGACGAAGTCAGAATTTATTGTGCATTTTTTCTTATAACTGATACTAAATAATGGGGTAATTTTTGCAAAAAAAAAAAAATAAAATAAAATTAAAAAAAAAGTAAAATAAAAATTACAACATGGATGTGTACTCACTTCTTTAAATCTTGGCTGAGTTATAAATGTGCTGGGCTATACTGTTTACTAATTTTTCACTGCCTTCTTGTTCCCCTCCTTTTTTAACCAGGAAGGAAGTTTTATCCAAAAAAATACAGTATGTAAATAAAACTCTATGAACATCAGAGGAATGACAACATTTATCTTCTAATGTCCTTGTTACATTAGTGCATCAGATTATCTCAAGGCCTTATCCTGTTTGCTGTGGTTAACTCTTGGCTACATTAACATTTATTCTTTACAGGTGGCTGCTCTCATTCAGACCATTATCCTCTGGCAATATCCCAGATTATGTCAAACTCATATTTTTATTAGCTTTCTTGGCCTTGACATTATCCTTCAGTTCCTATCTGTTTTATCTACTTTTTCTATATTTGTTTCTCAGACTAATCTATCTTATTCTGTGACACACGCAACCTTGACTAAAGTAATCTTTGCTTGTCTGCATCTGCATCATCATCTAAGATCTAGACCAGTATGTCTCTCTTCTTGAATAGAAACTGTCTGTGTGAAGTTTGAGCCAGGACATAAAACTGGTTTCTGACATTGCTTGATAATTGCTGTCACTGTATTTGAAGTTGAAACAAAGCTAATTTTTAAAAAGTGTTTAATTAGAACTCAACAGATGTGTGGTTTATAAGACTATGCCAATGAAGACAATTTAGAAATCTTGATATTGGCACAAAACACTGATGTGTTTCCGCTGTGAAATTATGGCAGTACCTCCAATTCTCATTGATTTTGTGAGCTCACTCTCTATATAAATTATAAATGTAGTTCTCATATTTTATTGCATTATTGTGATTTACAGACTGTTTTTATGTATCTTAAGGTTCTGAGCACAAAAAAATATCATTTTCTGTCGTGCGCTAATCAGGTGTCTCTTATATATCAACACAATTTCTGAACCATTTTTATTAGCCCTTCTATAGAAAAGTTGGATTGTTGAGGAGAAAAAAACATATCCCCATCCATTATTTATTTTCAGCAGTGCACCTACATATACATATTTAGAACTGGGGAGTCCACCTCTACAAATAGTCCAGTGACAGCAGAGTCCCTCAGGGATCAGTCCTGGAATCGCTCTTTTTTGGCATTTACTTCTCTGAAGTCAAGGCCAACGTCAAGGCCCTCTGGATGACCAAGTCTGCAGACTTTTGCAAATTAGGAGCCATCACAGAATCCCACTCCTGACACTAATGGTCTCCAGGAAGGGCTGACACAGAAAAATAGCTTGTGTCAATGCCCTAGACTAAAACTAAATGCCATAAAATGCATAATAGTATCCTTTGGGAAGTCGTCCACCTCTGGTAACTATCATATTGACAATACAACCCAAAGAGTCGACCCAATAGTCAGGGATTTGGGACACATATAGAGAGTAATCTAGCCTTTGACTATCACTTGTCTACAGTGATGTGGAAATCATTCTATGTTCATAGGTTCATAGGTTCATAGATTGGTACTAGGCTATCAGCCCTAGAGCCTATAAAAGCCTAGCCATAACAATTTCCTGGCTATTTCTTCTCACAATATTTAATTCCCTGGACCCCTGTCTGGCAGGGTGACTGAAGTGATCCCCGGGGTGAATTTCCTATCTCCCATCCAATCATCAAGGTTCCTTTTGAAGACGGCTAAAGAGGTACTCTGCTTGATATGTATGGGCAGTCTATTACAGAGTCCGGGGAGTCTCTGGGTCAGGAACCTATCCCTCCAGCATGTTTTGTTCATTGTGATGACAAGGTTTAGATCCCTGGAGCATATGTCTCTGACAGATTGGGATTTCTTTAAGTGTAGCATGTCCAACAGCTCTGGGTTTGACATGGCCTTGTATGTTAAACAGAGATTGCCTCTGAGTAGACGATATGCCACAGAGTACAGCTGGAGTTTTTTTAGATGGTCAGCATAGGGCATCTGCTTTAGGCCTGTGATGCTTTTAGTGAGATATTTCTGCTGCATTTCCAGTTGTTGCAGATGTCTTGAGAGGTACATACCAAATGGGGCGTTGTATTCTATAATGGGTCTAATGAGGGATGAGTACTAATGGGACAATGAACTCCATCATCTGTCTGTTCAAAGGGAATGCAAGGTATTCTGTATGACTTGGGATGAAACTCTCTGCACAATTAATTTTACACTTTCCCTCACTTCTTAATTGCTCCTGGAACAGAATTATACAATATAAAACAAGTCGTAGATTCCAATGCCAACAGCACCTCTACAAGCAACTCCATGACAAAGCTTGCAAATTCTTCCTCTGAAAACAGAGATGTCTCTGTCTATTCAGTGATTTCATTCCTTGATGACTTGCCAGAAAACCATAGCTTTTACGATGTATACAACAAAAATATGAAGCAAACATCTGCCCATTCTGTCAAAAATTACACCAAGATGTATGCTACATGGACCAGCATACTTACATATATTTAGGTTTATAGGTGGGTACTAGGCTATCTGCCAGAAGGCATTTATAAGCCTAGCCAGAATGTGTTTGCTTTCGCCGCTCCCTTAGATTAGTTCCCTGTGCCTCTGTCCAGCAGAGCCACTGAAGTGATCCCCGAGGTAAACTTTCTGTTTCCCATCCACTCGTCAAGGTTTCTTTTGAAGAGTGTTAGCAAGGAGCTCTGCCTAATGTAGATTGGGATCTTGTTCCAAAGCATGGGAAGTCTCTGGGACAGGAATCTATCCCTCCAGCATGTCCTATTTATTGTTGTGGTGAGGTTTAGATCCCTAGAGCATGTAGCTCGAGGGATAAGGTTTTCTTTAGGCAGAGCATGTCCTTCAATTCTGGGTTGGACATGGCCTTGTATGTCAGGCAGAGATCACCTATGAGTAGGCGGTATGCAACCGAGTACAACTGTAGTTTCTTCAGATAGGGCACCTGTTTGAGGCCATTGATCCTCTTGGTGAGATACTTCTGTGGTCTTTCCAGCTATTGCAGGTGTCTTGTAAGGTACATCCCAAATGGGGTGTTGTACTCTAATATGGGTCCGATGAGTGATGAGTAGTGGGGCACAATGACCTCTTTTGATCTGGATGTGAACCCTTTTGTGATTAGGTGGGCCATGTAGAAGGATTTTCTAACCACTTTGGCAATGTGATTATCAAAGGTGAGATTACTATCTACTTGGGTCCCCAGATCCCTTATTATGTCTTCCGTATTTAGGAGACTACCACCTATGTGGTAGTTTGTGGGTACTTTGTATTTTCCAAAGGGGATGACTATGCACTTTTTGGCATTTAGCTTGAGGCCATGATTTTGACACCAGTTATCCATCTCAGTGAGACCCTTTTGGAGGATGTCTGTGTCAGCCAGAGAGTCAATTATAGCCCCTAGTTTGCAGTCGGCTGCGAACTTGGTCAGCCATAGTCCTCCTGTGCTTGCCTATATCTCTGAGAAGTATACGCCGAACAGGAGGGGTCCTAGGACTGAGCCCTGGGGAACACCACTTATAACTGGTTTAGAGTTGGACCTAGCTCCAGCAACTCTCACCATGTGGGTTCCTGTCCGTGAGCCAGTTGGCAACCCATTTTGTGATGTAGGGGTTTATGTTCAGGCTGGTGAGCTTGTCTATAATACCAGAGTGAGGAATGGTGTTGAAGGCCTTAGTGAGGTCTAGGTAGGCTGTGTGTACCACCTTTCCCTCATCTATAGCCTTGGTAACTGTCCCAAAGAAGTCCACCAGGTTTAGGAGGCATGATCTGCCCTTAACAAAGCCAAACTAGGTAGGGTCCAGTGTTTGGAGGTTCCCAATGTCTCTGTTAATGAGTTCCATGATGATGCACTCCATAGCCTTGCAGACCAAGCTAGTCAGGCTTATAGGGCGATAGTTCCCGGGGTCTGTTGTGGCTCCACCTTTGTGTAGTGGAATAACTGTTGCTGTGCACCACTCTATGGGTATGTAGCCTGTGGAGAGGCTGAGTTTGAGCAGTGTGTTTAGGTGAGGGGTTAGTTCTTCTTTGAGCTCATGTAAGACGCAGCCTGGGACACTTTCCGGTCCCATTGATGCTGTGTTTTTGGCTTTGGAGAGGGCTGTTTTAACCTGAGTGTCTGTGATTTCAGGGGCTCTACATTCTTCTGGTATGGTTATGGGCCCTTTTGGGGGTGAGGGGGGGGGGTGAAGTTTGCACTGAACCTGTCTGCCAGGATGTTGGCAATATCGGTCGGTCAGTGTATTCTGTGCAATTCTGCACTAACTCTGAGCAGATATGAGCATTGCCACTTAGATTGTTGACATAGCTAAAGAATGGCTTGTGGTTATCTTTGGAGTCCTTGCCAATTTTTCTTTCAAAGCTCGCCTTGGATGATTTTATGTGGGATCATAGTTTCTTGCTGATACTGATCAGGGATGTCTTCCCTTCTTGGGATTTTACTCTTTTCTGTACTAGTTTCCTCCTTCTATTGTATAGCTTATTTATGGCAGGAGTCCACCAGACTGGTTTCCTTTTCTTGGAGGAGTGAATCTTGGTTTTCCTTGGGATGGCACAATCCATGCATTCTTGTAGCTGCCCGTAGAATGCATTAGTAAAAGATTTTGCAGCTTGGACAGTGTTATCCTTCAGCATGGGGGCTTTGAAACTTTCCACCTCGGTCTTAAGTAACGTGATGTTTGCTTTTGAAAAGTTTTTCATGGTGGCTTTCTTGTCCGGGGGTGCGGGCGGAATATGGATATCCAAAGTGGATTTGTTTATGGTCAGATCTAACCAGCGAGGGGTTGACCTCTGGTGTGGAACACCAGTTGCCCATGTTGGTGATTACCAGGTCCAATATGTTGTCACCTCTGGTGGGAGTGTTGACCAATTGAACCAGGGCATTTGAGTTTATAAATTCTAGGAACAGTTGGGCAAGTTAGTTAGTACTTGAGTAGTTCTCCCAGTTAATGTTTGGGTAATTGAAATCACCCAATATTAGGGTGTTTGGTAGGACCTTTATGTTTCCCAGTGTTTCCAGAAACACTGAATGGGGGTCTTGGGACATGGTGGGTGATCTGTAGCAAGCTACAATTTGAATTGCAGTTTTGCCCATTGTTAGTTGCATGTGGATGATCTCTGAAGTATCATGCTGTGCCACTAACCTGGAGGTGTGGGTATCCTTGATGAATATGGATACGACCCCACCTTTTGTATTTCGGTTTGGGTTCTGTGGCCGAAATGTATGGTATGAGTTGTAGCCTGGTAGTGCTGGGCCGCTCTCTGGAGCCTTAAACCAGGTTTCTGTTACTGCACATATATCGATTTTCTCCATACTGAGGAGTGGTTCGAGTGACGTGCAGGGTCATACCGGCCTGGGCTACATGATCAGAGAGCTCTTCCATGTCTCTTTTCATGTAGTCCAGGGAGGTACGGCTCAGGTCATTCACACCAACATGGACAATGACAGAGTCATATCTGTACTTGTTCTGGAGTGACCTGAGTGCTTGTGTTATGTGGTGGATCCTGGCATCCGACAGGCAGCTAACAGTAACCTTCTCCTTACACAGCCTAGTGAGTGGGACGTCAGTGTGCCTGACTATAGAGTCACCTATTGCTAGTATGTTGGGTATGTTATTTTACCTTAAGGGCTGTGCTTGCATGGTACACTGGTTTTGTGAAGCATATGTTTCATGGTTTGTGCTGGGGGTGGAGGTTGCTTGGATGTTTGCTTTGGAGTTCTCTGTTGGTTTTGCATATTTTTATTTAAAGCCTCCGAGTATGTTTTCATGTATTTATGTGTGTTTTTTGCCAGTGCTGGTTAAATGGGTCTATGTAAGACTGGTGGTGTGATGCAAGTATTTCCTTTCTCCTCTTGACTGTCTGATCCAGTCTTGGGTTGAGAGAGCTTGGCCTGTAGTTTGGCTGTATAACTGCATCTCTTGCGTGTATTAGTGTTTGGTGGTAGGAGGAGGGGGTTGTTTGTGTACATGAGGCAGTTGTAACATTGCCTCAAAATTCCCAGATTCACCAGTTGGACTGGAGAGTACACCTGAAACTGCCCTTTGGACATGGCTGGATAGGTACAGTGAACTGTTTTACTGGATGGCTGGTAAGGTCAAATAGAGAGCCTTGTCCTTCTGTGCAGTACAGGAGGGTCTAGTGCTAGGGTTTATAAGTGCTTGCTATAAGTTTTGAGCAAGTGCCGGGCTGAGAAATGAATGGCTTGAGTGCTTAAGTTGAAAGATTGTCTAGTTCCAAGGGAAAAATTGAAGAGGAGACTTTGTGGAGCCGGGAATAGTTTTACCTTAGCTAACCAGCACTGCCCGGCACGCAAAACTGGGTAAATATGATATTTATAGTAGGGAAATGAAAGAGATAGAAATTAGCCCAAAATGGCCAATAAACTACTAATTTCTGGGCTGAAACCACTCCTCCAGGGACAGATAGGCTGCTCAAAGCTCCCCTCTCATCACAGGTGAACTGAGAAACTTCCTTCGATCCAAGTAAGGTATGGGCAAACAAAGAGATTTGTAACACAGCCCTGAATTCAGCACTAACCTGAAAACTGGACTATACTAGCTTAGAAAGGTGGGGAACAAGTATATATATATATATATATATATATATATATATATATATATATATATATGTATATATATATATATATATATATATATATATATATATATATATATATATGTATATATATATATATATATATATATATTTTTTTTTTTCAGAAAATAAAGCAGATACACTCAAAAAAACAGTTTAAAAGCACAGAAAAGGATACTTATTGTTATATATCGCAGATCAGAGTTGTAGTCAATACCCCCAGTAATAAAGTAGGAACAAACACAAATATAGTAAAAGCAGATGAATTTCAATCAGACAAGTTCTAATTACACGGCCCTGCTTACTAGGATGCAGGGGAACCTTCTCCAAAAAAGATGGCCTGGATCAGTGCTCAAGTTATACAAACAAAGCTAGATTCAGCAGGTCTGAATCTGCTCTATGCTACAGCAACAAGGCACACCAATTTCAGAAAAAAACAGTTCAAATAAGCAGTCACAATAAGCTTGTGACCAGAAATTCCCAGCTCAGAAGGGCAGAATCCAGCCTCTCCTCCCACAACAGTGCAGACCACAAACCTTCTTAATGTAGAATAACTGGCCTGAAGCCCAAGTGCTTAAGCCAGAACTAATACACTTTTAGAATAGCAGACACTGGGCCTTCAATCAACAATTCCCAGCTTAGAAGGATGTAAGCTACCTGTCCTGCCACAACAGTGCAGACCACAAACCTTCTAAATGTAAAACAGCCTGTATGAAGCCCAAGTGCTTAAACCAAAAGACTTAGAATAACAGTTACAATTTAATCAGGCTACAACCAAGCAGTAATAAATGCAGCAGAATAAATAAAATTGAGTACTTTTAAGAAAAGCAAAATAAAGTAGGAGGAACACAAATACAGTAAAAGCAAATGAATAAAGTGCAAACATTTTTTTTTTGTAAGTGCAAGAAGAGAGGAAGGAAGAACTTAAGTGGGCTGGCCTTCTCAAATCTTCACTCTATATTAACTAGAGTGAACACTAGACACAGAATATGATCTAACTGTACTCAGTTAAGTGAGCAAATGAGATGTACCCAGGAGGAGTGTTCTAATACAGACTTACAGGAGGGGTGGGCAATTCCAGAGCCATCAACACTAATACCAACACAGGAACAGGGATGGAGGGTGGGGAACTAAATGCAGAGGGACACACAGCCCACAGTTCAGAAACACACAATTAGGAAACAGAAAAGATGAAAATGTAGTACTTTTAAAACTGCAAGTTTGTACTTAACAGAAGACTAAAATTTACTACTGCAAGTTTCACTTAGCTTCAGCTTGTAATGCAGATGTTTGTAGCCAAAAATGACAGGGACAGCAACACATTGTGCAGCCACAGAACATGTGTAGCATGTATCTTAGATGCCCCAGGCTATGAGAAAAGAAGATCACTAAAATCCTTTTTTGCAATGACATATATACAAGGTAAGACTTTTTTTCTTCAATAATGTCATTGCATAATAGCAATGATCCTGCATAACCCACATATAGTCGTGGATTATTGTTAAAATCTTAAATAAGTAGGCAGTCAGAACACTCAGACATGAAAACAAGAAGATGTGAAAGAGAAACTTTGTGAGAAGACATTTGCAGAAGCAGTAACCGTGGCACTTAGTAAACATGCTGCAAATGTTGGAATCTGGGAGATGAAATAAGTAACAGGTGCAGTGAGCAGGGGAAGGCAAGAACATAACTGTTTGCTTCCATATTCAGGATGGCTACATTTGGATTAGGAAAAAGGTATGTGAGTGTTAAAATACCATTTAAACATCAAATAATGCCTGGGCAACATATGTTTCTTAGTGAAAAATATCTGGACCAAGCCTAAAATAATTGTGGGACAAAGGCCCAAAATAGAGACAGATTTTAAACATTGCTCTTATGTATAAACTTAGAAAGTTGCTAGTATAACAGGTTTTGTGTTAACACACATTTTCTGAAAGGTGTGAAGTCTTAAAATTAAATGTCTATCATTATTTATGAACTTCAATCCACAGTGATTTTCCAGAAAACCTCACATTTTATGAGGAACAGACCAAAAATATGAGGCAAAAATCTGAACATTCTGCAAAAATCTGTACAGTTGCGAGGTATGTTGGGCAAAGGTGATAGGTCTGAGAAAGGAAGCACCAGAAAGAGGAGAAATGGAGCTCAAATCTAAAGTACTAACATAACGGCAACGTCCATTCTTCTCAGCTGCACTGCTGTCTTCTTGCTGCTTTCTGGCTAGTGCTGTAATAATATTAATTGGGCTAAAGGCAGAGAGACGGTATTCATGAGGCCGTTGTATTAAGTGATATTTGTTCAATAAAAAGACTATCGTGCTAGACCAGAGAGAAGGAAAAGCAGAATACTTTTTGAACAACATATTTTTTTCCTCTTCACCAGGCTACAAAGGAAATAAAATTGATAAGTAATGTGCTGACGTGTAGTCACCATTTGAAACTTAAAGTATGACCTCCTCTGAATACTGCTACTAGTTCTCCTGTACAGTGATCAAAGATGGAGTTTATAAAATAGAAGAACCGATAATAGCTCACTGGTCAATTCTGAAGGATGCTTATGATACAGTTAGTAAATATAGCAAAATCCTTTTATTCTAACAATCCATTAGTAAAATAAAATGTAACATGAGAACCACATCATTGTACTATTAATAAACTCCAGGACGGCAAACTAAATAAAAAAAAGCGACTGTGGTGGGTATATAATAGCAGTAAGCCTTTATTTTCATTGCATATCATACATGGATACATACAATTATACACGAGCAAAATTTTTCTAGAAGTAAACTTCAGTTTGTTCCAGTAGATACCCACATGCAGAATTGCATCAGCTTTGTATTGCTGGCTTCAAATTATGTTTTCCTTTTTTATGTATATACTTAGCTTTCAGTAACTTTAATGAACTGAACTGTGTCTTCCGTTGAGAAGTTTTGTTTTCTGGATTCATTCCTAAGTCATTTGTCTGAAGTCCTTCACTGAGATCTGCAGTGGGAGTTTTATTGGTGTTGCCTTCTTAACCCTTCTAAAACCCAACTGTAAAGAAAATCACCCCCTTTATTAACCAAGTCTAGGAACCTACCATATAGCTTGCCTACGTTTGTTGGTTTGTTAGCTGTACCTCCAAAAGTATTCATCAAATAAAATGAAGCATTGCCCTATCATCCCTTAAACCCGCATGACAAACTGTACCTCAAGGATCCTTAGCTGTTTACTGTTTTTGTTCTTCATTAACAGCATGCAGATGATTCCATATTTATCTGATCTGCTAAGTCTGGCAAAGAATCTCAAGCTAACCCATAGAAAACCTTCATTTCCTGTCAACACAATGGCTGTTAGTATCCTGTCTTTTCTTTGCCCTAGTAGACTCTATATGTAGGCTCCTCGGTCCTATTTCTTTTTCTGACCAGTCTCACCTCCTACAAATAACAACTTATGATGACTTTAATTTACAGGTCATACCCCTTTAAAATATCTTGAGTTCCATCATACCTAAAAGTTAAGCTTCCACCAGTGCATCTACTCTGTCAGTCCAAATGGAGAGATGATAAGTCAGCAAGCAAGGGGTAGTATTGCTGAAACTGAATTCATCCTTAAGTCTTGGTGAGTACCTTTGTGAGGCAGACCTTGGTTTTAACAAAATCTCACCAAGACGACACTGATATATATATATATATATATATATATATATATATATATATATATATATATATATATATATATATATACTGTATTTATATAGCATATATCATGGACAGAAGTAGGTTAAAAATAAAAGAGAGAGTTGGGTGCACAAGACCCGGGATAAAAAAGTGCCCAATCCTGGTAGGCACTCTGGTGCCAGGAGTGGAAATGTTGACAGTGTAGAGTCCTCAAAATACGGAAACATTCCTACAATGGGGCATGGCCATGCACAGGGGAAGGATGGCTCCCCCTGTTGTAGAAGGAAGTAGAAGTCCACAAAAATCACAAAAACTGCTAGGCCAAAGAAGAGGCATAAAGACAATAAAGTGGACTACTGAGGATAGGAAAGAAATTATGTATTGTTACTATTATGGAAAAAGTCCAAAATTTTCAGACATAAAATATACAAAATGATTAAGAGAGAAATTAAAGGAATGAAAAATACTTCCACAGGAAAAACTGTCAGAAGCTTCACATGAAAATGTGTGTTCATTAATACAACAGATTTGTGAAAAACAGTATATAGATAAGAAACTTTGATCTGTTTTGAAAAAGAAGCATCTGAGGAAGTGCAAAAATATAAACAACAAAACCTAGAGCTACTTGAAAAGTATAAAAAAGAAATCTGGACATGGGAAAGAAAGAGATCTGATATGGTGCAATATTTATACAATGGAAAGAGCTAAATTAATCAATATAAAGAAGGCAGCCCTAAAGATATTCGAAGAGAAATACAGGCAAAGGCATCCAGATATGAAACATTTCACAATAAAAAAATAATATCACAAAGAGGGAATGTAGAAAAGAAGATTAGTAAAGTAGAAGTTAAAAAAAATAGAAGTTGAAGTTATGGAGTGCCTGCGAAGTGAATGATTTGGTGTAAAAGGTCTAACACAGGTTACATCATAACATGATTGCTTACATAGCTCAGGCCAATCTCTTTATTCCTATGCAGTTGCTAAGGCCTGGAACTCTCTACCCACTGACATTAGATGTCTAAATAGTAAACATACTTTCAAATCCCTACTAAAAGATCTCCTATTCAAAACGTGGATATGTTCCTGTACAGAACCAGACTAATTTCACCTGTTCTTGACTTTCAACATCCCTAGATCACAGGTGTACTATGTCGTTTCACTTAGTGCATAGTGAACCAGATGTTTAGGCCACCTTTCTAGTTATGATTTCTAAATTATGACCCTGTTTGTCTATGAAAACTTCTTTTTGATTTTATGTTCAAGCAATTCTATATTTCTTGTATAATATCTTGTTTAATTGTTTCTCAATAGTCTAACCACTGTATGCTGCATTAATTGTAAAACTCCAATTTTTACCCCTTTTATATGTTATATGCTCTTTGTACAAAATAGCTATGTTTATATAATTTTTTTTTTATTATTTTTATTATTTTTTTATAATTTTTTACTATGTAATTGGAGCTTTTCTCCCTGGGCCTCCACTGAAAAAGATCACCTTTTGTCCAGTCGGACTAACCCTGTAAACAAATGGAAAATAAATAAATAAATGATGGAATGAGTCCCCAGAGTAAGGAGAAGCAGGAAGATCAGGAGACATCTGAAGAAGAAATATGGAGATGGGAAAGAAAAAGAGATTTTAATATGGTGTAATATTTATGTAAAGGAGAAAGCAAAACTAACCAATACAAAAAGAGCAGCACCAAAGATATTTGAAGAGAAACACAGACAAAGGAATCCGGACATGGAAAACTTTACAACACAAAAAATAAGAAGACAAAGAGGAAAAGGAGATAAGTAATCCAGAAGTTAAAGAAATATAAATTGAGGTTATGGAGTACCTGCGAAGTGAAAGATTCAGTGTAGAAAATCTAATTTAGAAACCACCACAACAGGATACAGCAATGGATATCCAAATTAAGGGGAAACCAGTGGAAAAGGAAGCATATAGTCAGGTGCCATATAAAGATATTTTGGAGCCTTACACAGGAAACGAGTATAAACGCTCACTTGAAGCTAGACAGCAAGAAAAGGAACAGGAAACTGTGGCAACTCTGATGCAGTCAATGTTGAGGAATGATAGGCCAGTGAGTTCCCATATGACAGAGCAACAGAGGGCACAGGATGAAATTGAAGAGAAAGTGCCACAGGAAGATGCTATAGAACTTTCTATAGAATGCCCACAGGAAATGGAAAATAAGGGATGTGCCCTCAGTTTGAAAGAAAATGAGCTAAGAGAAGAGTTGCTTGATTTAATAGACATAGACATACTAAGGCCACGGTGGTGCAGCGGTTAGCATTGTCTCCACACAGCAAGAGGTTCTTCAGTTTGATTTTTGGCTACAGCACCTTCTGTGTGGAGTCTGCATGTCCTCCTTGTGGTCAAGTGAACTTTATAGATATGCAGGTAGGTGCATGTGTGTGTGTGTGTGTGTGTGTGTGTGTGTGTGTGTGTGTGTGTGTGTGTGTGTGTGTGTGTGCCTCCTGTGAAGGTTGGGTGCCAGGCTGGCAACTTGACACTGTAAAAATCCACTGCCAATCAATAGCAGACTGGTGATCTGGTGTGGCAACCCCCTAACTGGGAAAAGCCAAAAGTCTAGCTAGATATGTTAAGATCAATGGACAAAATAGACTGCAGGAGGTCAATAAAACCCAAAAAGTCAGAATTTTTTATAAAACAAATGAACACAGTAATTAGGACTGTTCATAGAGATCCATGCAATATAACAGAAGCAAACACGATATATACTGTGCAGCTAAATTAATAACTGATAAAGTACTATCACAAGAACACAGGGGAGTGAGGGAAAGGAAGGGGAGAAATCGAATACCATCATGGAAGTATTAAATAGAGAAAACTATAAAGAAATTAAGACAAGAAGCGTCACTGTTAGAAGATTATAGAAGAGGGAATAGATCAACAAAAATATTAAGAAAGATGTCATAAAAGCAATGTGCAGTATTAGAACAGACAAGGATCTATCACACACACTATCGCAAATAACAAATTAAATATTTCAGCACAGGCAGAAAAACTTAGAAGATATGCAGATAAATATAAAGGAAAAGTACAAAATAAGCAATTTATTGATGAACCAAGAAGGTCTTATAGAGAAGTGGGAAACAAGGTAAAAGGAACTGAAATACTGCAAAAAAAAAAAAAAAAAAAAAAGAAATATATACATTTTGGAGAAGTATCTATGAAGATCATGTGGAACATAACAAAGATGCTAAATGGATAGGAGTAAAAGAAAGAATAAGAAGTTTAAAGGTACAGGATATGAAATGGGATGAAGTGACAGCCAGAGAGATTGAAGTAAAGTTAAGAAAAGGATCTAATTGGAAAACCCCAGGCCCAGACGCAGTACCTAACTTTTGGTTAAAAGTATTAACATCTTTGCACGAAGATTTAGCCGTGAGTAAGAACTATTTATATGGGCATCCTGAATATACACCAACCTGACTAACAACAGGAAAAACAATGGTCATACTTAAGAGTGAATCTGCAAGCTACCCTAAAAATTGTAGACCAATAACTTGCCTTCCGATGACATATAAACTATATGCTGGAATTGATGGTGACAGAGTTTATAGTCATTTAGAAGAAAACTCAATTATGCCAGTAGAACAGAAGGGCAATAAAAGAAAGTCATATGGAACAAAGGATAATTTCTTGTTAAATAAAGTCATACCAGAGAACTGTCAAAAGGGGAAGAATCTTAGTAATGCATGGATTGACTACAAAAAAAGCATTTGATAGTATCCCACATTCATGGATTAAAGTGCTTACTGTTGTATAAGATACATCCTACACTCATCAATTACATTGCAGTGACCATGAAAGAGTGGCAGACCACTTTGCAGTTAAGCCATGATAAAGGGCACATTATTATCCGAGGGATAAAAATTCAAAGGGGGATATTCCAGGGTGACTCTGTCACTGCTGCTATTCTGCCTTGCCCTTGACCTATTAAGCTGTCTACTTAACAGCTTAGGTCATGGCTATAATTTGGCTCCTAGAAAGCAACAAAATGTAAAAACTTCTCATCTTCTCTTTGTCAGCAATTTAAAACTGTATAGCTCATCAGATGAGGAACTGAAAGCACAACTGAAGTTGTCAAAACTTTTTCAGATGATATTAGAATGTCATTTGGTCTTGATAAATTTGCAAAAGCAAACTTTAAAGCAGGAAAACTGCAACAACAGGAAAACATCAGTTTTGAACAACAATGTGATATAAAAAAAACTTGAGCAAGATGGAGTGTAAATTGATGAAGGATCAACAATAAAACATGAACAAATGTGAATAAAACTTAGTAAGGAATATTTCCGAAGACTTTAATTAATCCTGAAAACAACACTGATACCTAGGAACAAAATCCAAGCTATAAACCAATTTGTTCTTCCTATCCAAATTTGCAGTTTTGGAGTGATTGACTGGCCCCAAAATATGTTGGCTAGATTAGACAGGAAAACAAGGATGCTTCATGCTCACCAAATGATTTATAAAAATCGGTGCAGACCAAGCTTATATATTCCCCTTTCTGAAGGAGGGATGGGCCACTTTGAAACTGATTACATGTATATATCTGCAGTTGTGGGACTCCACACATATCTGCTGACCTCACAAGACCCAAATGTAGTAAAAGTTTTGAAACATGAGGAGAATAAATCTAAGATGACTTCTCTGCTTAATCTTGCCAAAGTATATCGTCATCAAGCAGGAATGGAAATCAAACCAGAAGTAGATAAAAAACAGGCAGCAACTGAATGTGCCAAAAAACAAAAGAAAGAATATAAGGTGAAGGGCCAGATGAGAAGGCAAGAAATGTGCAAAATGCATAAATATAGTTGCAAGTATAGAAAATTCCTGAAAGAACCTCATGTTGATTAGGAATGGATGCATGAATGGTTAAGGAGAGGTGAATTCAAACCAAGAGATGAAAGGTTAATATTGGCAGCACAAAACAGTGGGCTATGTACACATTGGTTTACAAAGTCCATTGAACATGTGGGATAAACAGAGAAATGTAGTTTTGCAAACCAGAATTGGAAACAGTTGTGCACCTTGTTGCTGGTTGCGACATACTAATGGCAGAAGGACTATATACTGAAAGGCATAATAATGTAGTGAGACT
Source organism: Protopterus annectens (assembly GCF_019279795.1). Lineage (NCBI taxonomy): Eukaryota > Metazoa > Chordata > Ceratodontiformes > Protopteridae > Protopterus > Protopterus annectens. The sequence continues at coordinate 1,344,131,246 of NC_056739.1, read as the reverse complement.
GCTGCACTGGGGATTGTGAAAACATTATGGTACTGAAGTGGTTGAAAAACACTGGAAATATGAGCCACAATGCATCATAGAAAATGATGAAGTGTACATCACATGGGATCACCCATTACCAACAGTTCAAAAGATAGATGCTAGAAAACTGGATATAGTGATCCAAGAAAAGAAGACAAAAGTAACATTGATCATTGAAATCACCACACCCAGTGACTACAGTGTCCTGCGTAAAGAGAGACATAAAGTCATAAAATATCATGATTTGCAAGCAGAAAAGAGAGCAATGTGGGCAAAAGATACCCATATAGTTCCAATATTAGAAGGAGCAATGGGTCTTATAAAAAAAGGGTCTACAATCATATTTAGATATGTTACCAATCAATGTAACCCCTTACAAATTGCAGAAGGAGTGCTTACTGGGCACATTGCAGGTGCTGCGGAGAGCACTTTTGGCTGATATCAAAGATTCAAACAATACTAATTTCATGAATTTAGGAATGGGGTCCATTCCCATCATGGAATTAGAAACCCAAAAGATTTGGAGAAATTAAAAAGCACTGCTAATACAAAAAGAATAATGAGATCCCTTTACTGAGCCTGGCAGTTCCTATCTCATAGCATTGGGCCAGTAATTGCTAATATCTGTACAGTGCCAGAATTTAACTATGGTCATATATGCTAAACAGCTGCCTCACTTCCCATTGAAAAAAGGGAAAAAATAGAAATACCATACCACACAATTACAAGATCGGCTGTCATGGTGCTCTTCCGAGGCATGCCACGTATTGCCCAAAACGTTATTTTTATTTATGCTTTGCTGACCAGGTTACTCCCACTAGACTGGTGGCTTCTTTTCAGGGGAGAACCAATGTGGTATTTTATAATACTTGTAGACGTTTGGCTAGGGGAGCTAGAAACTTCCCCTACTGTTTTTGATAAGTGCTATGGGATGTTTTACATCCACCTGAGCTACCACCAACTTGAGCATACAGGACCTCAGTTTAAGGTCTCTTCTGAAGGATGACACACTCAGGAGTACAGCAGTGCAGCACCCCCCCCCCATATTACAGTACAGTGTCAACAATCCAATCATCTGGAGTGGAAATAGAACCCATGACTTCATGTTCTTTCAGCACTAAAGCTGAGTGTTCTACAATGACAAAACGCACTAAATTTGCATCCTTTCTCATCTTGGATTTCTCCCACTAAACAATGGCATTCTATGCTCAAAATTCCCTTTCATCTCATTAAAAAAGGAAGAAAATAGAAATACCACATCCCATAATGTACTATAAATCTTATTAAAAAGGGGAGACTAGAAATACAATACAACAAAATTTCAAGGACATTGTTTTCTTATAGGTTAATAGGTTCATAGGAGGCTCTAGGGTCTTTACAATGTTAGCCATGTTATACCTGTGTTCCCTAAATGACCTTGGTTAGATGGTCATTATTTGCAGAGTGAGTCTGTAATCAGCACCGACTGCCCCTGTCTATGAGGGATATAGGTGCCACCCCCAGGGTGAATTTACGGCCTTCCATCCAATTGTCTAGGTTGTTCTTGAATAGGGTTATTGAGGAGCTCTGCTTCACATGAATGGGGAGCTTATCCCAGAGAAGTGGCAATCTCTGGGAGACATATCTGCCTCTCCAGCATGTTAATGTCACAGGCTAGATTGAGATCCCTGGAGTGAGTGACTCTTGTCCCATTTGATTTGCTGATGTGCAGCATTTCCAATAGCGTAGGATGAGAGACTGCTCTGTAGGCCAGGCACAAGTTGCCTGTCATCAGCTTGTAGGATACAGAGTACAGTGACAGGGCTTTCAGGATTTCCATGTAAGTTATGTTTTGCACACCCTGAATTTTCTTGGTGAGAAACCTCTGTGGTCTCTCCAGCTGCTGCAGGTGTCTGGTGAGGTACATGCAAAAGGGAGCATTATAGCCTATTAGTGGTCTGATGAGGGTCGAGTACAGAGGAGTTATAGCATCCTTAGTCTTGGATGCGATGCCCTTACTTATGAGATGTGCAACATAGAAGGCTTTTCTTACCACTGTGGACACATGGTGATCAAAGTTTAGATTGTATTAATCTGTGTTCCCTAATCTCACACACTGGGTTTGAGCTTAGGGGGCTGCTGTCAGTATTGTAATTTGCAGGGACTTCTCTTTGACGAAGGGAATAATAATGCACTTTTTTGCATTTAGTTTTGGTCCATGGCTTTGGTATTAGCTGTTTGTCTGTTAGCCCCTTTTGTAATATGTTAACATCATTTGAGGACTCAATGATTGCACCCAGTTTGCAATTATCAGCAAACTTGTTAGTGGTAAGCCACAGGACATCTCCTTTCAACTGGACTTTCCAGAAATAGATTCCAAACAGTAGAGGGCCCAGCATAGATCCTTGCGGCATGCCACTGGTAACTGGTCTACTGGTAGAGGTGGAATCTCCAACTTTGACAGTATGAGTTCTGTTGGTGAGCCAGTTGGCTACCCATCTAGTGGTGTATCAGTTAATCCCCAGCTGGGAGAGTTTCTCAATGATACCTGAGTGTGGGATTGTGTCAAAAGCCTTGGCTAAGTCAAGATAGGCAGTATGTGCTGTTTTGGCTTCATCCGGGGCTTTGATGACATTCTCAAAGAAGTCCACCAGATTCAGTAAGCATGATTTACCCTAGATGAAGCCAAACTGGGTTAGGTCAAGAGTTTGAAGGTCACCTATGTCCTTGTTGATAATGCCCATGATGATTCTTTCCATGGCCTTGCACATAAGGCTGGTTAGGCTTACTAGTCTATAGTTTCCCAGGGTTGGTTGATGGACCTCCTTTGTGCAAGGGGATTACTGTTGCTGTTCTCCACTCTGCTAGAACAAAGCCATTGCTCAGGCTGAGGTTAAAGTCTTCACTGGCCTGCCACTATATTGCCCTAAATACACTAAACTTTCCTTCTCTCTCAGCTTGCATTTCTCTTACTGATCATTACTTAATATACCAGATACTGTAGAATAACATGACCTCAAAGACTATAGTTATAAAAGTAACTTCTGCTGTGAGCCTCAGGCCTAGAAAAACAACCTCCTTAGGAAATTAAATCATATTATCATTCTAGAGATGTCTCTTTTTTTTTTTCATCTTTCAGCTCTAGAACACCCTGCCATCTAAAATCTGGAACTGTTTTCTGCCTACATTTAAATCGCTTACTGAAAACTAACAGATCAGAACATTTGACACACTGAGAGTATTTATTTTTCTATTTTCTGTCATTCCATTTCCAACTATATTATTCTTTACCTTATCATTAAATGGTTCCACAACCTGAAAATCCATTCTTTACTTCTTTACTATCCTGGCCTGTCATTGTACTGAAATGCATTATTACTTCTCTGTATTCTATCCTACTACAGCTAATTATTACTTCACTTTTTTTATCCTTACCTGCTAGCGCTCTTCTGTGTCACTTCTTTGGTTTTATATCAAGCCCATAAGCAGCTTACTGCCTCTCTACTTCTGCAATACTGGTCCCCCACTTAACCTCAGTACTAACACTGAAGTTTATCTCACATTCCCTTCTCTCACTGTAACCTCCTCCATTTTCCACCAAACTCACTCTTGCCTGACGGTATTCTATGCCTTAGCCCTCTCATACTGTCCTTCCTTTCTGCTAAGATATTTCTTACTCAAGCTTAACACTGGATACAAGGATCCCATTATCAGGTATATGTATGTATGTCTTCACTGACAGTCTATGTTGAATATGATTAGTCAGAATATGTTTACAAGTGCCCATAAATTTGTAATGTTTTAGAATTGTTACACTTAGTAGTTATGTATGTTTTCTTTGGCCACATTGATCCGGTTGCTTGTGTTGCCTCTTTAATTGAAGTGTAACATTATTTTGCAGTTTTTAAAACTATCAGCATTGCTCTGCAGTGTTTATCTCCAGTTTTCAAATGGAAATTGTTGATTGCCCAGCCAGCATTTATTGGCAAATAAAGCAATCTCACTGAAGCTGTCGAACTAATTCACCAGTAGGGGGAGCAATGAAAATAGGAGTTGCCTAAACCTATAAAACAGGCACACGTAATCATCAGACCCTTATCTTCTAACTTGGCCAGAAGGACAAAAGCAAACATATAAAGACAATTTAGTGTAGCCAACCAACTGTAATGCTTTTGGGTGAAAACAGGGTACTCAGAGAAAACTCATGAAAGAAACCTTTAAAGCCAAAACTCCAGTAAACACAAGGCACCAATGAAGGCAGTGTTGGTGGTGGCAGTGGTGCCTTGTATTTACTGGAGTTTTGGTTTTCCTAGTTATTGACTTCTCCAGGAATCCATCGGATTTGTTTTACATGAAAAAAGCCTTCTAATCTACACACATGATAAGCAGAGGTCAGTTTTGAGTCCAGAACCCAGTATACCACCGTGCTGTGACTAATAATGTTTACAATAATGTTTACAATGATTTTTGTTCATTACTCGAGTTAAGTTAACTAGCTGCTCTCAAAGATCTGTTAACAGACAGACAGATAGGATAACCCTGGCTAAAAAATACTATGTGAGTATTTAATATTCTTCAATTTAAATGTTAGTTGAATTATCATGCAGTATTATAACTGGTCCTTCTGATGGAGGTATTATACCCACATTCTTCATTTCAGAAAGTTAGCCTTTAGTCTTATTGCTGTTTGGATCCACTACAGTGGATACTTGGAATATGCTTGGTGCCCTCCACACACACATTAGTATGTATTTTGTTTTTGCCTGTACATTCTCTTTGGGTGTAGCACATTTGAATCATTACTACCAAACAGTACCCTTATTGTGTCATTTGAAATTGACTGTTTAAAAGCCATATTTGATGAAATATTGATGTCTCTATTAATCCAGGAAACAGAATCCCTTAATGTATAAATTCTTACCAGCCCTAAGGCTGCTGCAACATACATACTACTGTAAGCTAATGTGCAGAAGTCACAGTAACTTGGCTGCAATTACTCACATCATAGAAGCTCACACCAGAAAAACCACAGAGTGCAGTGGAGCATGCTACTAAGGTAAGACACACAATTGTCATATCTGTTTACTTATGCAGAATTCCATTCCTGAATCTATTCCCAAAGGTAAAGATGACCCATCTACTCAGTTGCCATGAAAGTAGATGCAATAAATCATATACATATGCATTGGGAAGGAAACACAAAAGTAAGGAAAAACAATCACCTACTGGTGAAAAGAAATGCAAGACAGTATAAAATGTATGGTTTGGGGATGCAAGTCAAGACAGCTCAAGGTGCAGCAGGAACATATCACTGTGCTTTATGCATTTGCAAGTTACATTGTTTGTGACAGGCTGAAAGTTAATGAGCTTGAAAGATAAGCAGCAAGCACACAAATTACTCTTACTTTTACAACAGCATGACAGAAGGTGATCATTGTAGCTACAGACAAGGCGAGAACAGCACAGACCATAGGAAGCACAGGTAACTGTCTGCAAATGATGCTGCCCCACTGGTGGAATATGGGGTGCTCGAGACAGAGATATTTGCACTGCACCTTGGGGACAGGGACTTATGCTAAATGACAAAAGTTCAAAAATCATGCTTACTCTTTGTTTATGCCACAAAATGAAATCCATCACTTAAAAACAGGAACACAAGAAACACCTTCCACACTGATACTCTCATTTGTGACACACTTTTAACCATGACAGCGCTTCAGCTCTCCAGGTGACCATTAGCAGCAGCTTACATACACAGTGATTGTGCAATGGTCCTCCTGACATCCCACTTATTGTAACTGGCTCTATACATGACAATCACTTTCAGTTAATTATTCCTTTATTACCACTTCTTAATGGGTGGCAACATCAGCAGTCTCCTTAAAATTTGTGCTGATGACAGCCAAAAACTTGGGTATATCAACTGGTCTGCCACAGAGAAGGGACTGAAGTAAGTGTCTCATGAACCCAATGCTGTTCATCACTCTGATGTCATTGACTGACAAAAATTTAAGACTAAACATGTCTGAGTCAGATTTCTCAAACGTGGTAGTTTGCACACATATTTAAACATTCTAGTACATAGTTGTCCCCAAACTAGTGTTTCAGGTCATTACAGCCTTTGGACATCATAGACCTGATGCCTTAGATGACATGCGTTATGTCAGAGGGTGGCAGCAATGCAAGGGTAAACAACTATTCAACTTCCATTTCAAGATACATGGCATATTTTCTATTTGCTCCCCACCTGTTGACATTTCCAGCAAATAATCTGTGCCAGAAGGACCATGCATCCTCCTAGGTTCATGGAGGGGAAAAGATGGGAGGCCACATTGTTTGATGCTCTTTCAAAATTGAGTATTATATTTTGTGGTCCCAGGTCTATGCCGCCTTCTACAGCCATGTTATCAGAATTGTGAAAAGTCCAACAAAGGCTTCTAGTTCTGTTAAAACATTAGTGTGAACATGAGGGAGCCATATTGTGATTTTTCTATAACTCCACCTTAGTATGAATGGGATCAGCCTGTTGAAAGATTACATTTCTTATCAGAGAGGTGCCATCTATCAGCATGCATTTGCTGTTGCGGAAGTCAGGTTTAGCCTTATTGTTGTCAGCACCATAGCACCCTGCTACATTTCAGATGGAGGTCATCATCTGTGATGGCCTTCATCGACAAGTATGGTTTCTGTATGCTTTTTCATTTACCATGGACATCCTCCTTCTCATCTTCTCATGATATAGTTTGATTCAGGTAACATTACTAAGGGCATGTTGCAGGTACCATTACTAAGGACATGTTGGAGTACGAATGCAGAGATGATAACATCTGCAAAAGAAAAAGGAAAATATTATCGCTGGAGCTAAAGTCATCCTCAAGCCTTAGTGAGTGCCTCCATGTGGCGGACCTTGTTTTCACAAAATCTCACCAAGATGACACTGATATATAGATTGCATTTTATATAGCATATATCATGGAGAGAAGTAGATTCAAAAATAAAAAAGATAGCTGGGTGCACAAGTCCCAGGATAAAACAGTGGCCATTCGTGGTAGGGGCACTGGTGCCAGGACTGGAAACAATGACAGTGCAGAATCCTCAAGATACAGAAAACTTCCTACAATGGGTTTAGGCCAGTCTCAGGGTGGATGATGGGCTCTCTGTTATAGAAGGAAGTAGTAGTCCACAAAAATCACAAAAACTGACAGGCCACAAAAGAGACCTAAAGATGACAGAGTGAACTATTGAGAATAAGGAAGAAATTATATATTGTTACTATTATGCAAGAAGCCCAGAATTTCCAGCAAGACAATGTTCAAACAGATTAAGGGAGAAATAAAAGGAAAGAAACATACTTGCACAGAAAACTGTCAAAAGCTTCAAATAAAAATGTATTTTCATTAGTGCAACAGAAAGTGTTACACACACAAATAAACTTTATGCTAGCTGGAAAAAAGAAGTGTCAGATGAAGTGCATGAATATAAAGAATAAAACCCAGGGATTTTTGAAAGTTATAATAAGAAATGTGGATATGGGGTAGAAAAAGAGATCTGACACAGTGCAATAGTTATGCAAAGGTGAAATCCAGACTAATGAATACAAAAAAGCAGCTCCAAAGATCTTTGAAAAGAGATACAGATGAAACAATCAGATATGGAAAATTTCACAGTATAAAAATAAGCAGGCAAAGGGGGAATGTAGAACAGAAAATTAGTAAGGTAGAAGTTAAACAAATAGAAAGTGGAGCTATGGAATACTTAGGAAGTGAAGGATTTCAGTGTAGAAAGTCTAACACGGGTTATGTCACAGAATGACTGAACAATGAGTGCCCAAATTAAGGAGAAACAGGTTGAGCAGGAGACATCAGAAAAAGAAATATGGGCACAGGAAAGAAAAATAGGTTCTTTACGGTGCCATATTTATTCAAAGGAGAAAGCAAAAGTAATCAATAAAAAACCCAGCACTGAAGATATTTGAAGGGAAATCTAAGCAAAGGCACCCAGATATGGAAAATTTCACAATACAAAAATTAAGAAAACAAAAGGGGAAACAAAAAAAGAGGATTAGTAATGGAAAAGTTAATGAAATAGAAATTGAAGTTATGGATTACCTCTGAAGTAAGGGACTTAGTGCAGAAAATCCAACTCAGGTAACGTCACAGCATGATAGAACAATGAGTCCCAAACTAAGGAGAAGCAGGTAGAACGAGAAGCATCTGATAACTTGCCACATGATGATGCTCTGGAGCTTTCAGTTCAAAACCAGTACAGAAGTTCAGTTGGAGTTGCACAGCAAGGGAAGGAGCAGGAAGGAGTGGCAACTCTGACATAGGCAATGTTTCAGAGTGATGAGCCAATGAGCTCCCATTTGAAGGAGCAATAGACGATGCAGGATGCAGATGAAGAAATGTCACAAGAAGACACTCTGGAACTTTCAGTAGAATACCTGCAAAGAATGTGCCCTCATTTTAGAAGAAAAGTAAATAAGGGAAGAGTTGCTAAATTTAATAGAAAATGGATGAACATACTAAGATCAATGAAATAAATAGACTGCAGAAATCAAACAAGACCCAGAATGTTATAAGTCTGATAAAACAGATGAACACAGTAATAAAGACTATTAACATAAGTTTAGGAGATAATATCAGAAGTAAATAGGATATTTTTTTCTGTGCAGCTAAGCTAATAACAAATAAAGTCTTAACACAAAAATACAGAGTAATAAGGGAAAAGGAGGGAAGAAATAAAATGCCAGCATGGAAGCATCGGATAGAGAAAACTATAAAACAATTAAGACAAGAAGTGTCACTGTTAGAAGAATAAAGAAGAGGGAACGATTGGCAAAAATACTTAGAAAGATAGATGTGATGAAAGCAATGTACAGTATCAGAACAGACCAGGATTTATTATACACTAATACCAATACTAAATTAAAGAAAGCATAGACAGAAAAACTTAGAAAATATGCAGATAAATATAAAGTTAATGTACAAAATAAGCAATTCATTGATGACCTAAAAAAAGTTTTATAGTGAACTGGGAAACAAAGCAAAAGGAAAAGAAACACCCCCAAAAAAGATGAAACAGACATATTTGAAGAAATATTTATGAAGACCCAGCGAAGCAAAGATGCTGAATGGATAGACTAAAAAGAAACAGTAAGAAGTTCAAATGTACAGAATATAAAAGGGGATAATGCAATGGCTAGTGAAACTGAAATAAAAATTAATAAAAACTCCTATTTGGAATCCTCCTCACCAGGCCCAGATGCAGTACCTAACTTCTGGCTAAAATTATTAACATCTTTATGCAAAGATTTAGCCTTGGACAAGAAGTACTTATATGTGCATTCCAAACAGACATCATCCTGATTAACAACAGGAAAACCAATACTCCTTCTTAAGAGTGAACATGTAAGCCACTCTAAATACTATAGAACAATAACTTGCCTTCTGACAATTTGCAAACTATATACTGGAATTGATGCAGACAGAGTTTATAGTCATTTAGAAGACAGCTTAGTCATGGCAATAGAACAAAAGGGTATCTAAAGAAAGTCATATGGAGTAAAGGGTCATATGGAGTAAAGGATCCCTCACTGCTAAATAAAGCCATAAAGGAGAATTGTAAAACAATGAATAATCATAGTTTGGCATGGACAGACTACAAAAAAGCATTTGACAGCATCCCACACTCATGGATAAAGGAATGCTTACAGATGCATGATACATTCTACATCGATCAATTACATTACTGTGACCATGAAACAGCGGCAAACCACTTTGCAATTAAGCCACGACAAAGAAAAATTAATAACCCCGGGATAAAAATTAAAATGGAGATATTCCAGGGTGATTCTTCTTCACCACTGTTTTGTCTTGCCCTTAATACATTAAGCTGTTTACTTAACAGATCTGGTCATGGTTACAATTTGGATCCCAGAAAAAAGCAAAGTAAAAACATTTCTTATCTTTTTTTGGATGACTTAAAACTGTATAGTTCAGCAGATGAGGAGATGAAAGTACAGCTGCAAGTGGTTAAAACTTTTTAGATGATAAAAGAATGCCATTTGGTCTTGATAAATGTGAAAAAGCAATGTTTAAAGCAGGAAAGTTGCACTACCAAGAAAATTTCAGTCTAAGACAGGAATGTGATATAAAGGGACCTTAACAAGAAGGAGAGTATATATATTTGGGATTTGATGAAGGATTGCCAATAAAACATGAGCAAACGTCAATAAAACTCAGTAAGGAATATTTCAGAAGACTAAAACTAATATCTGAAACAGCATGAGCATCTAGGAAAAAAGACCATGTTATAAACCAATTTACTCTTCCTGTTTTAACTTACAGTTTTAGTGTGATTGACTGGTCCCAAAAGGTACTGGATCAGAATCAGTTGGACAGGAAAACAAGAAAAATGCTTTACTCTTTCCAAATGATATATAAAAATCAGTGAATACCAAGGTTATATATTCTATACTCTGAAGGAGGCATGGGCCTCCTCAAAACTGATTACATGTATAGATACTGCATACATATCCGTTAACCTCATCAGTCCCAAAGACAGTGAAAGTTTTACAACATGAGGAGAGGAAGTTGAAGATGGAAACATTCAGGTGGCAAGTGGAAATGGAAAACAAACCAGAAGTAGACGTAGATAAAAATCAAATAGTAACTGAATGTGCAAAAAACAAAACAAAGGGTACAAGGAGAAGGATCAGATGAGAAGGAACAACATGTGGAAAATACATCAACATAACAGCAAGTTTAGAGATCTCCTGGAACACCCTCATGTTGATCAGGAGTTGAAGCAGGAATGGTTAGGAGAGGTGAATTGAAACCAAAGAATGAAAGGTTAATAATGGCAGCCGAGGATAGCTTATACATGCACATTGGTTTACAAAGTCAATTGAACATGTGGGAGAAACAGACAAATGTTTGTTCTGTAAGAAAGAATTGGAAACAGTCACACATCTTGTTGCTGGGTGTGATGCATACATGGCAGAGTGCTTGTACACTGCAAAATACAATAATGTGGCAATACTGTTGCATTGAGGATGGTGCAAAGTCTATAATATTGAAGTAGTTGAGAAGCATTGGAAACATGAACCACAAAACATTTTAGAGAAAGATGAAGCTTGCATCACATGGGATCATCCATTACCAACTGTTCAAAAAACAGATAAAAAAAAACAGTTATAGTAACCCATGAAAAAAAGACGAAAGTAGAACTTATCATTGAAATTGCTACACCTAACAATTAGTGTCTCATGTACAAAACGACACAAAGTCATAAAATATCAAGATTTGCAGGCAGAAATGAGACCAACGTGAAGGAAAGATACCTAGGTCATCCCAATATTAGTAGGAGCAATGGTACTAATAAAAAATAATCTGCAGTTGTATTTAGATATGCTATCAATACATGTACACCCCCTTGCATTTTCCTTGCAGGACTTTGAATCTTTAATTGTACTTTTGTAATCATGGGTCTCTGCTGACTCATTCCCATTAACAGTGTTGTCTGCTCTGAACTGAGTTCCTTGGCTCAACCCACTCCATTTGCCCTCACTACACTCGGGCTCACTTCGCTCCCCACCCTAGCCCCCTTTTCCTACCAGCCGCTGACATCATTTTGTTATGATTAAACAGTTGCTCCACCCTACACCGGGTCAAGCCCCCTATTTCCCATTATAGCAATACAGTCATCTACCCTTTTTTGTTTTCACTACCATCCTCCCCATTACCTTTCAACAAACAAATGTCTCTCCCTGCACTCTTCCTGTACTTATTTCCATATTGTACTACCTTACTTTAATTGAACATAGACTCAACCCAACTATCTCCTACCTGTACTTTAACCTCTCAATCCTTGTTTAACTCAGACTACTTTACTATCCAACTTCCTCCCTATACTACAGTCTCCTAACCTACATTACTCCATCCACCACCTCCTACCCCTCCTATCTTATCTACTATCTTTGCACCTCTCACTTACTCCACTACTCTATCCTCTACAACCCCAAATACTACTATTCTACACTTCATCGACCCTGCTCTCATATTACTTCCTCCCACCTTACATAATTCCTTTTTACTTACTCCTATTATCCTCTCTCTCTCTAACTCTACTCAATGCTCTACCTATCCTACCAACAGCTACCTATAACACTATCACTGCCATTCACCTTATTAGTCCTACAAACATCATACTCACACACATAAGAACGCACAGCCCTAGACAATGTCTCTCATCTCCAAAGCCATTCTATTTCTGTTCTCTCTATACCTCTGTCTCCTTCTACAACTAACATCTCATCACACAACCCACATACCTTACAAACCTACTTCTACAATAACCATACTTACACAATCTCTCCCCAGCTATTCCTCAGTAGGCCCTACTTTGTATGCCATAGACTTAATTTTACAAATCAAACTAAAAATCCTCTCCCATCAAAACCACCACAACAAAACTCAGTTCTAAACAATCTCCTCAGTATTAAAAAGAAACTTCAACCTGCAATTATCCCCACCCACTGCAACCTAAGTCAATGTGGCAATATACATCCAACCCCTGGTTAGACAAAAAAAAAAAAAAAAAAAAAAAAAAAACAGACTTCATTGCCATTAGTGAGACATGGTTAAAACCTTATATCAAAGATGCCAAATTCCTACCCCCTAATTACAACTGCCTCAGAATAGATAGACCACATAAAAAAGGGGGGAGGTATTGCCTTGATATACCCAAACACCTTCACTGTAGTTCAATACACAAAACCTGTCCCACAATTCTCAACAGCAGAGATACTAGTATCCTTTCTAAATATGAATAACAGTAAAAACCTTTGTATAATAGCCATATACACCCCCCTGGCAACAACATTCCTATACTTGAAGACATTCTTGCTTGGCCAACTAATAACATTAGAAACAAAACCATCATCCTAGGGGATGTTAACATTAACTGGCTTGATATTTCTAATCAGGACCCTTCCACCAGCACAAACCTATATAACTATATACAACTAATAACCAATATAACCAGGCCCAACAATAAAACAGGCAGTGGCTCACTTCTGGATTGAATATTCATCTCCAATCCTAGTAAAATCTCTTCCTCTGGCACACTACCTAACAGTATTACTGACCACTTACCAGCCTTTATAATGCGTAAGACCACCTCAGATCTAAGCACACACCAAGTTAAGCAAACCAGAGATTTATCTTGCTTCTCTCCCAATACCTTTAATGAAATCTTATAAAGGATCAGCTGGACTCAACTCAAATATCTCCCTCTCCATGAGGCTGTTGAATTCTTCAATTCAACATTTCTTAGAATTTTAAATAGTTTAGCCCCACCTCGACTAAAAATAGTAAAAGATAAATAGGCAACCTGGCTTCCCAAACACACAAAGCAAATTATGTCTGCCAGGGATAAAGCTTGGAAAACCTGGCAAAAAAATAAAAATCCTAATGACCTCATTCAGTATAAACAATTATACAACCAAGCAAAATGACTAGTGATTAAAAATAAAAAAGAACACTTCCTAAGCCTTCAAAACACAAACTAAATCCCAAATAATTTCAGAGCACAATCAATTCCCTACTCCATCCAGGCAAAAATAACAATCCTTCCCCTAATTCAGATAAAACTTCCACTAAGATAGTCTCACTCTTCAGTTCATATTTTATCGGTACCGTAGCTAAACTCACCACTACCTTCCCACCTATAGACCCCTGCCCACCTGAACTTCTCACTTCACACTCCTCTACAACTCCTCTATTCTCATTCTTAACTATATCAACTTCCACTATAAAAAAATACTTCATAAACTCAAACCTTGTACTAACGCACCAGACAATTTACCTGCTAAAGTTCTACAGCGATCTGCAAACTCCACTGCCTATCCTATCAGCATACTCCTCAATAGATCTATTTAGGAGTCCAGTATACCAAACATATGGAAGAAAGCATTTGTTCCTCCACTCCACAAAGGTGGCAACAACTCTAATTTTTGACCCATTTCTATCCTCTCTCCCATCTCTAAAATATTAGAAAAATGTATTCACGCTATCTTGTCCAAAGCCAGATACTTTCCACTACACAGCATGGCTTCAGGTAAGGGTCATAGTACCTGCACTGCTCACATATCCTTTATGGACACAGTAAACAGGGCTCGTGATGCTAGTTACATAGTCTCCTCACTGTTCCTAGATCTCTCTAAGGCTTTTGACACAGTTTTGCATCCCCTTCTGCCCACAAAACTCACCAGTTTAGGTCTCTAACCCGATACCTTAAACTGGTTCTCAGACTATCTCACCAATAGGCAACAATCCACTAAATGGCAACACTCCTTTTCACCTTTTCTCAACACAAACACAGATGTACCTCATTGATCTATACTAGGTCCCCTCCTTTTCAGTATATTCATTAACAACTTCCACACCACCCTTACCCATGGCACAGTTATCCAATATGGAGATGATTCTACAGTTATCTGTACTGTCAAATCTATATCTGAGTTACAACGTCTTACCCAAAATGCTTTCACTTCAACCGAAACATGGATGTCAAACAACCATCTCACTCTAAATCCCAATAAAACTAAACTTCTAATATTCCACCCAAAAAAACTACTTCTCGGAAAAAGAATGATTTTTTTATCCAATCCCATAATAATACTCTCATTGAAGTTGTTTCAAGTACCAGACTGCTAGGAGTTATTCTTGATGAAAATCTAACATTTGACCTCCATATCTTAGCAACATAAAAAAAAATCAAAAACTAGGTACCCTCTATAAACATAAATATTACCTTAACATTACTGATAAAAAAGCTCTAGCATCATCCTTCCTGCTGCCATCTCTACCATACAATGGCCCAATCCTCACCATTATCCAGTCCTCCCTAAAAACCAAACTGGACTCATTTTATTTTTACCTCCTGTGAGATCATCAGTATCATATATAGGCCATCCTAGCTGACTGCAGTTCCTCCAACTTCTTCACATCCCAGCCATTGATTATACTGCTGGTGATCAACAAGTGGCTGTGATCAGGCCGAGGCTTTTATAATCCCCTAGCTTTCACTCACTGCAATGACTTGGGCTGTAGCACTCTCTAGCAGCTGTGTCCAAGACCCAAGACTTTATGTACCATGTTCCAGAGAATTGAGCACACACTTAGTGAAACTGGTTGCTGCAGCTGGAGAAAAAAATAATGTATACTCCACAAACAAAGTGACATGGAGTTTGATTGAAACATTCCATTTCATGACCCATAGGCTGATTTCTTGAAGATGAAATAGCCTACTCTTCAGTTTTTGTTCAGCACATAATGACTAGGAAAACATTTGTAATTAGAAAACAGAACATTTTGTATGTTATGATCTTTATAAAATGAACAATGTTCGATGCTTTTCTAAACCTTTTATTGCATTCATCCTGTTACAGTGTATCAAACTGACTGCCGTTCGGGTGACCTGTCTTAATTTTGCAGCCCCAGCACTGGAGGGGGAAAGGGGAGTGACCCTCTCACTTTTCTCAGGAGCAGGAGGAGAGATGTGGGCATTTAGGAGCCATTTCCCATGTGAACACCAAAGAAACCACCACTTCTACTTCAGGTAGAGGAGAGGGTTGCCTGAGAGCAAATACCCTAACTTGAAGAGAGGGCAAGGTCTTTGCTGCAGCGCATGGCTTGTCCACTCCAGTGCTCTTTACCATCTACATGCGGGGGGGGGCAAGGCAGGAAAAAGAAGAATCAAGCCACCCCTGATGGCTATTGGAATGATGGCCCTTCCCAGCTGACCCAGTAGGGCAAAGAAAAATAAATAAATACATGAACTCTCCTATTCCTTTGCATGACAATTTTAGCTTTTAGTTTCTCTTTATCAACAGTCATTTGTGACAATTTCTGGGCCCAATGTCTCCACTCGGGCAGTATTATTTTTTCAGAACAGTCTTGTTTAATTCTGTCATCTCCTAGAAAATGCATTTAGCAAACCAAGAATATTTTATATTGTACTAAATTTTAATTTTACTTGCTTAACATTTTTATGGCATCTGCCACTATGTAACATTTGCAAACAATGTAGAAATAATTATTTTATCTGGAAGTTTTGTCATCTCATCCATTCCTTAGATCTGTCTTGTCACCTTGAAATAAATTAAAATTCCCTGATATTCTGGTAAACCCACTCCCAAACCAGCAGAAAAGGTAAATACATATTCCATGTTTCCTACTACATGACCTTTTCCTCTGTTTTAAGTATTCTCGTCCTAGCTAATCACCAGTCATTAAGTTTCAGCCCACCTTATCCCATGTCTTCACCAGCTAAAAATGTATATTTCCAAAGGCTCCTTATAGAAATGAGAGCCACCATAATGCTGAGTGCTGAAAAGCTGAAAAAAAGCCTGAAAACACAGGAAAAGACCAACTCTCGAAAATCTTTTCCTTAAAACTTCTTTTTGCAGGGAGAAAGCAACCTCCCCACCATAGCCCACTATATAAATATATAAATATATATATATATATATATATATATATATATATATATATATATATATATGTGTGTGTGTGTGTGTGTGGGTCTACTTTAAAACACAGACACGCAAAACACCGACGAGAACACCAAGACTGGAAGATCGACAACTGAGATGACCGACAGTTTAAAAGCACGAATCTTCACATGCCCGACAAACCACAATCCCAACAATCAACAAAACAAAACAAATACCTTTTCCGAAAAACACACACACAACATAAGCACAACAAAAACCTTACAAACCTACACTAAACCTTACATACACAACTATATATGCACTAACATTAACCCAAACCCTAACCCTAACTCACTTAACCCGCCGCTAACCCTAAAGTGTGTCACTATCGCACACTTATCTTAACATGACGGTGTTCTCAGCATCGGGCTTTTAAACTGTCGGTCATCTCAGTTGTCGATCTTCCGGTCTCGGTGTTTTGCGTGTCGGTGTTTTCAAGTAGACCCATATGTATGTATACATATATATATATATATATATATATATATATATATATATATATATATATATATATATATATACACTAACTCTGAGATCACCATACTGCAAAAAAAGAAATATTTCATGAAATGTCATCTCAGACCTAGTATATAAAAGTCCAGTCTTTTGGCCTTTCAGTCTTTGTATTTTGACACTCACTCTAGCATGTCTCAATATCTCAAATGGTTACCATTTCAAGATTTCAAAATCAGACATTCACTGACATGGCCATTTCTCATCAGTGATCATTCTTCATGTAATATTGTAAATAAATGACAGGGTGGACATTCATTCTCATAGCAGTTAGTAGTTATGTGTGGATGCAGATGGCAAGCTGGTTTAGCTGCATGCATACCTGCTGTATCTTTGGAAGGCAGATGCATAGACTGGGTGAAGCGATTGACTGCACATGGGTGGGTGAAACAGGATATAAAAGAAATTGCTATATGATGTGTTTGGAATATAAACTGCGGGTAAGGGGAACTGCAATTAAGTAACTACATAGCAAACCATTTTATTTTGGTGATTCGGAAAATGCAGAGAAAATGCGCACACATACACTCACTCATATTTTAATACTTTAGCAGAATTATTGGCATAATTCTGATTATAGAGTATATAAGAGTAATCTAACACAATGTATGATATCATGGTTGTCAGAAAAAACACAATCACTTGTTATTCAAATAGAAAATCAGATTATCTGCCTGTGACATCAGGAGTTTCCCAGGGTTTTCTCAAGCCATTCTCTACTTCATGCAGCCTGTGTTTGCTCTGATGTTACCTTGTTATCTCAGTAAGCTGAGATAACTGGTCACAGTGCATCAAGGATGTATGTATGTGTGTGTGTGTGTGTGTGTGTGTGTGTGTGTGTGTGTGTGTGTGTGTGTGTGTGTGTGTGTGTGTGTGTGTGTGTGTGTGCGTGCACGCACACCTGGGATTGCCTCTGTGTATGTGTGCATGATGGAGTACTGCTATTTTTCAATATCTGTGAGGACTTGGATGTTGCACTTAATACAAACAATATCAAAATAAAAAAGGAAAGGGATAAATTATGTCACATTTTTTTAAGGCAAAGTTTCAATAACTTCTTTCCAATATTCAAACACAGCTTGTTTTTGTGTGAGTTGTCGCAACAATTCATTTACAAAGATTAGTGTAGGAAGTAAACTTTCTTTCTTGCCACACATATATGCATACACTTTAGAGAACTGCATAGTGGATCAGCCTTTAAATTCAGAATGCAAATTTTGAATAAATTGTGAAATGTTAAAAAAAAAAAAAAAATGCCACATCACGCTTCTGCTTTATTTTATACATGCATGCAAGTGTGTGTGACTTCATTAAACACTCTTGGGGGAATTTAATAAAGCCTACACAGTCTTTTTTTACTGTGTAGGCATCATGCTAAGCTGCTTACATGAAAGTAAGGAGGTTTGAGATCCAGTAAGCACTGCTGGGCAGTTCTGTGAAATGCAAATCACCTCAGGTGACTCTCATGCAAATGAGGCAGGTAAAGCAATCCAGCAAGCAGATAGGCAGCCCTACAGACCCCGTGTCAGTATCCTTAGTTTATACAGAAAAATTCTGTGTACAGGAATGTAGACAGACAGAAGGGGCTGTAAAAATGTAAACAGATGGATAGAAATGGAATATCACACACAGATATGTTAAAATACATTTTTTTAATAATCTGGGCATGTTTGTATGTCACACCACAGTGCACAAATATGCCTTAAAAAAAAAAAAACATGGAAATAACAAAATTACTACTATGAGACAGAAATGTATTGCAGGACCCTGCGTAGAGTATCTACAATGGTACATTGGTACTGTTGCTAATGTAGTAGGGCTTAGAAGTGTGTAGTTCCCAAGTTGTGAGCACGGATCCCTATGAATATGAGGTGGAGTTACTGAATAGCATAATGGGATAATCGTGTCTGCATATCCCATCCGTGTAGACAGAGAACCATGTTAGTGTCCATACAGGAGTTAGCTGACATCAGGAAAGGGTATGCTCAATAACTACTAAGCTGATTGGAGCTTAGCTATGCCTATTTGCTCGGTGCGCCACTGTGCTGAGCGTGGAAGTCTGGGGGGTGTGTGTGTGTCTACTTACTTCTAAGCTATGTTTAACTACAAGGCATGTGTTTCTGTATGTTTGTACAGCATGCCGCTGTATTGAGTGTGGAAGTCTGGGGTGTGTGTGTGCACTGACTTCTAAGCTATGTTTAACTACAAGGCACGTGTTTCCATATGTTTGCACAGCGTGCCACTGTGCTGAGTGTGGAAGTCTGAGGGGTGTGTCCACTGACTGCTAAGCTTTGTTTACCTACTGGTCATGCATTTGCATGGCACTCCACATTGCTGAGAGTATTTAAAAGGCAGTGATGTATTTATTAGTTTTGACCCTTGTTTAACCTAAACTAGGGCCATTAAATGATGTTAATGATATACTAGGCAGGTGAAATGCATCATAGGTAGCCAATCACACAGGCAGCACCTACAGTAGAGCACTGTAAAGTATGCATCTGATTTTTCTCCCATACTCTGCACCATGGGAGTACAGACTTGGGAATTTTAATGGAAACAATGCTAGGGGCTGCTGCAGGCCTGCTACATCTATATGTGCTAGATGCTGAAGTCAGTGCTGCTGCTGCTGCTGACAATAGGCCTAGACAGAGAAGGAGAAGAATTTAAAGGTGCAGGGTAACCTTCTAGGAGCTACATGAGCTGGAGATTGTAGAGCACTACAAGGTGGACAGGGACAAACTACAAGAACTCATTGAGCTCTGCTGCCCTCAACTCAGACCCAGAGCCAACAGAGGGCAACCCATCCTAGTGGAAACAAAGCTATGTGTAGCCCTTAGGATAATAGCAAAAAAAAAAAATGTTGGCACCCTATATGGCTGCGGCTGAGTCAGCTCATCAGAGAGATATGCTTAATCTGTCTTCTTTTTCACACAAAATACTTCGAGAAAATCACTTTCTGGGCTTTTAAATGGAAGTACATTAACTTACAGCAGACAGAAGCTTCTGAAAATTAAGTAGTTAACAGTTTCATGCTGCTGGCTAGATTCCCTGCAGTCAGCAGAGTGCCTAGTACACTCAGAGAAATATTGGAGTTGTATATTTTAACCCAGCATGCCTTAAAGTGCCTAAAATATGAGATAGAAGATTCTGGTACACTCAGGACAAGACAGAAGAGGAAAATATGTCAGCAAACCAGAAAAAGGGGCTGCAGAGCTGGAACTGCTGCAAAGCTGAAAACTAATCCTCACAGGCATGCTCTGTCTTCAATACTGCTAGCAAAAGCATGCTCGCTGGACAGTAAATGGATGACCTGAGACTGGAACTCTGCAGCAAAAATAAGGTGAGAAATACCTGTTTATTGATAATTACTGAGACATGGCTGCATAACAAGATCAATGATAGTGCCATTAGCTTAGAAGGTCTCTCATTCTTTTGTGCAGATGCCAATCTTTGTATGGAAAGGCCAAGGAAGGTGGAGTCTGCATCTATGCGAATGAAGGATGGTGTAAGAAGTGTGAGTTTGTTCAGTCACATTGCTCTGACAATCTAGAGTTCCTGTCCTTAAAAAGCAGACTCTTTTATGTACCTAGAGAGCTAAATGGAATATAAGTAATAGTGGTATACATTCCATCCAGTGCAAACACCACTGAGGACCTGAGTAATCTTTATAACTCTGTGAGCTACAGAGGAAATCTCAGACTTTACACATGGTTGCTGGTGATTTTAATAAAGCAGATCTGAGACAGGTGTTACCCCACTACTATCAATTTGTAGATTTTCCTACAAGGACTGCTAACACTCTGGACAAGGCATATTCCAACATCAAAGTTGCCTACATAGCAATACAACAGCCTAACTTAGGAAGCTCTGACCATCTTACCATCACGCTTCTACCAACTTACAAACCAGCTCTGATCATAGAAAAGCCCACAGTTAAGTAGATCAGGGTCTGGCATGAGGGGGCTTTAGAATATCTCCAAGACTGTTTTGATAACACTTGCTGGGACATTTTCAAAGAGGCAGCTATTTCAGATGGACTGGTGAACATAGATGATTACACGAAAGCAATAACAGCTTACATCTTTAAGTGTGTCGATGATGTATCTGACATCAAAAGCATCACAATCGGAGCAAACCAACAGCCATGGCTCAACAACAAAGTCTATGATCTCCTGAAAACAAGAAATGCAGCATTCAGGCCAAGGACAAGAAGGGTCTCAGTGAAGCTAGAGCAAACCTAAAAAGGACCATCAAAGAGGCCAAGAGGGAATATGGGAAGAAATTACAAAGTCAGTTTGCAGACATGAGGGGCACCACGAGTCTCTGGTAAAGGATACAACAGATTACTGACTATTATACTAGGTCAACTCAGTTGAATTCCTGGGCAGGTTAAACTCCTTCTTTGGCAGATTTGAAGAGAAGAACAATATGGCTGCTACAAGGCTACCTATTGACAAGGAGCTGGGGGTGCTCAGCCTTAACTCCAATGAACTGAGATCTCAGCTTAAGAAAGTGAACCCCAGGAAGGCTGCTGGTCCTGATAAAATGCTGGGCAAAGTACTTAAAGGCTGTGCAGACCAACTATGCTCAGTTGTAACTGATATTTCCAATGCCTCCCATATTCTTGGTAAAGTTTCCTCTTGCTTCACGGTAACGAATATTGTCCCTCTCCCCAAAAAAGCTAATCCAGCCTGCCGGAATGACTACAGACCAGTTGCTCTAACTTCAATGTCATGAAATGCTTTGAGAGGCTAGTTCACAGGCATCTGTCAGCAAACCTTCCATCCACTTTTGACCCTCTACAGTTTTCTCATTGGGCTAACAGATCCACTGCGGATGCTATTTCAATGGCACTCCACCTCTCACGTGATCATCTGGAGGGAAGAAACAACTATGTCAGGCTGTTGTTTATTGACTTCACCTCAGCTTCAGTATGGTTGTTCCTATGCAGCTTATTGACATGCTTGTGCATCTTGGAGTTATCAATCTCACATGCAGCTCGATCATCAACTTCTTGACAAACAGACAACATGTGCGGGCCACAACACCTCAGGATGCATAAACTCAACACCAGTGTTCCTCAGGGTTGTGTGCTAATCTCTCTGTTGTTCACCATCCTCACCCATGACTGTTCTACAAAATACAACACCAATCACATCATTAAGTTCGCAGATGATACTACGGTTGTGGGCCTCATCAAAGGGGAAGATGAAAGAGCTTATAGAGATGAGGTCTACTCATTGACTGACTGATGTGCTAAGAACAACCTTGACCTGAATGTGAATAAAACAATAGAAATCATTATTGACTTCAGGAAAAGGTCAACAACACACCCACCACTTATGATAAATAGTGAAGAGGTGGAAAGGGTCAAATCTACAAAGTTTTTGGGAGTGCACATTTCGGAGGATCTCTCTTGGGCTGTGAACACTGAACAGTTGGTCAAAAAAGCACATAAACATCTCCAGTTTCTCAGAAGGCTCAGAAAAGCAAAGTTCCTTTTACTGATTTCACCACATTGTACAGAGGAGCAGTTGAGAACATTCTCAATAGTAGTGTCACAGTTTGGTTTGGGAAGAGTACGACAGCATGAAGAAAGAAGCTACAGAGAGTGGTGCGAGTTGCCAAAAATATCATGGGCACAAACTTACCATCAATCCAGGGTCTCTTCCCAGCAACAAGCATTAAATGTGCATCCAAAATAATTTGTGACCCCTCTCACCCTGCACATGGCTGGTTTACACAATTGTCTTTGGGCAAGAAATATCAGAGTATCCGCTGCAGGACCACTAGATACTTAAACAGCTTCTACCAACAGTGTTGAGACTTATAAACTCTGATACCAGACACTGATTATTTAGTCAGTTATCATTCACAATACATAGCTCAGCTGAAAAGTGTGCAATATCTTTTTTTGGTTGTTTGTTTTTGTTTTTTATTCTTTAATGTAGCATTATATTTTCTTATTCATGTGCAATTGCCTAATAATAATGAAGTTATGGGAAAGAGTAGTGGAAGCTAGGTTAAGAAGGAAGGTGATGATTAGTGATCAGCAGCATGGTTTCATGCCAGGAAAGAGCACTGCAGATGTGATGTTTGCTCTGAGATTGTTGATGGAGAAGTACAGAGAAGGTCAGAAGGAGTTGTATTGTGTCTTTGTGGATTTAGAGAAAGCATATGACAGGGTGCCTAGAGAAGAGTTGTGGTATTGTATGAAGAAGTCAGGAGTGTCAGAGAAGCATGTAAGAGTGGTACAGGATATGTACGAGGGTAGTGTGACAGCGGTGAGGTCTGTGGTGGGAGTGACAGATGCGTTTAAGGTGGAGGTGGGATTACATCAAGGATCAGCTCTGAGCCCTTTCTTATTTGCAATGGTGATGGACAGGTTGACAGATGAGATCAGTCAGGAGTCCCCGTGGACTATGATGTTTGCAGATGACATTGTGATCTGTAGTGAGAGTAGGGAACAGGTGGAGGAGACCCTGGAGAGGTGGAGATATGCTCTACAGAGAAGAGGAATGAAGGTCATCAGGACTAAGACAGAATATATGTGTGTGAATGAGAGGGAGGATAGAGGAATGGTGAGGATGCAGGGAGTAGGGGTGGTAAAGGTGGATGAGTTTAAGTACTTGGGATCAACAGTTCAGAGTAATGGTGAGTGTGGAAGAGAGGTGAGGAAGAGAGTACAGGCAGGATGGAGCAGATAGAGAAGAGTGTCAGGAGTGATTTGTGACAGACGAGTACCAGTAAGAGTAAAAGGGAAAGTTTACAAGAGGGTAGTGAGACCAGCTATGTTATATGGGTTGGAGACAGTGGCATTGACAAAAAGGCAGGACTCAGAGCTTGATGTGGCAGAGTTGAAGATGTTAATATTTGCACTGGGTGTGACGAGGATGGACATGATTAGGAATAAGTATGTTAGAGGGTCAGCCCAGGTTGGAAGGTTTGGAGACAAAGCCAGAGAGGCAAGATTACATTGGTTTGGACATGTGCTGAGGAGGGATGCAGAGTATATTGGGAAAAAGATGCTAAGGATGAAGCTGCCAGGTAACAGGAAAAGAGGAAGGCCTAAGATAAGGTTTATGGATGTGGTGAGAGAGGACATGCAGGTGGTTGGTGTGACAGAGTAAGTTGCAGAGGACAGGAAGAAATGGAAACACTTGATCTGCTGTGGCGACCCCTAATGGGAGCAGCCAAAAGAAGAAGAAGATTCATGTGCAATTGTCTGCTGTTTGTTGATGCAGATGAACGAAGGATGGCCATCTTAACATGTGCAATCCTACTTTGTCATGCTGCTATGTTCAGTATTCTTCTTATGATTGTCTGGGGGGGGCTTGTGTGCTTTTGCTGTTATTATTGGTTTATTTATCCTTCTGGGGTCTTGTACTGAATATCTTCTTTAAATTGAAATCTTATATTGTTCTTGTTATCCTTCCTTCCTTTGTACTCTTTGGTGTGTTGATGCTCAGCATTTCATTTAGGCTGCACTTGTGTAATCCTAAATGACAATAAAGTTTGCTTTGCCTTTGACTTTTGACTGTGACCTGCAGTGATTATGCACTTTTTGGGCCTGTAACTTGTTTCTGTCTTCCAAACTGCCCTCTTCTACAAGATCTGATGATGTCAGGCACCTTAAAACTACCAGCTGAGAATGCAATATCAGACATAAGCTGTGGCACATGTGATAAATACTGTGATCTGTAGTCTATAAGACTAGAGAGGCAGGAGTTCTAATCTCATTCTAGCCCACTTGGTGTGTGTGTGTGTATATATTCCCCTGCAAAACAATGGACTTGCACTCATGGGTTATCTACCAGCAATGGTTATGCACTTTTTGGGCCTGTAACTTGCTGCTGCCTTCCAAACTGCCCTCATCTACAAGGCATGATGGTATCAGCCACCTTAAGACTACCAGCTGACAGTGTAATATCAGACGTAAGCCATGATGCATGCAATAAGCACTATGATCTATAATGTATAAGGCTAGATAGGTAGGGGTTCTAATCTCACTCGAGCCCACATGGTGCATGTGTATATACCAATGTGGTATAACATTGGTAACCTAGATATAGGTAGGGTTTTGCAGTGTTTTATTTATTGCGGGTGATGTGGCCCCCCCAAAAGACTGACCACAATAAGGCCTGCTTATGTCATCAAGCATAATATGTCATAAACTGATAGCACTAGCAGACATGAGGTGTGTTGCATGCAACACGTACTGTGATCTGTAGTATGTACCATTACATAGGTAACTGTTCACATCTAAATACAGCCAACTTGCAATATGTGTGTGCCTTGGTGTGTCCTGTATGCAGGGATTGGAAGTGGGGCTAGACTCAACATAGCCATGTTTGTGTGTAAGCCTGTTAGAGCATGGTATATTATGTTATGTAACCATAGGATGTTTGAAATGAACTAGAATAATGGCCATATAGCCCTCATGATCATAGACATTGTCATACCCATAGTTGCAGGATCAACGCATATTGCCTCAGTCCAAGAGGGACACAGGCAGATGCCCTGTGTTGTGATGATGGTCACCCAGCCAGTCAGACAGATGGTATGTGCTGAGGTGCACTGAGGTGTTCTTTGTGTCATTAGGCAGAGTTCTGTTCCAAGGGTGTGTTTCAGTCTGCTAGATAAACCTCTCTCACAAGCACATAGTACTAACATCATATAGTAGGTTAATGTCCTTACAGTGAGTCATCCATCTACTATGCTATACAGCCAATACAACATAAGGTACACAAATGTATGTGGTGTACTCATGACAAGTGTCAGCTTAGAGTATCTGTTGGTAACCACTACAAGTGACAATGTGAACCAACACTGCATTACACAAGTACATGTTAACTAAAATAGTCACTCTGTGCATCAGACACAGAGCTTCATTTCCCTGCATCAATGGTGAGGATGACAGGGATGTGGCACAGGTATCATCACTTGCACAGGGTGTTGTGTCGGGGTGCAGAAGTCCTAAGCTGGCTCAAATGGTAGGCACCATGTGCATGAATCAGGAGGAGAGCATGTAAGATGGACCATGGAGAGGTGCCATGTGTGTCTGTAGGTGAACTGCATTTGACAGTGGTGTGTGAGTGTGTGAATGTACACATTCAAACTCAGTCCTAGCTCTACATGTGTGTATGTTGGACAGCTTTGGGCCGTACATTGTAAAGTTGACAGTTCACCATTTCTGGCACCAAACATGGGAAATGGCTCTACCAGGAGTTGCACTGGCACCTCCATGCCCAAAGTCAGAAGCGGTGCTAGTAGCTGACTGTGACTGCTGTCTGCTGAGACCATGCCACATTGTGGTGTGGACAACACACTCCCCTCTGTAGCACTGTATGCACTGTCACTACAGGACTGTGAGTGTGCACGGCCATGTGGACTCCAGTCAGATGGGGTTACTGACCTATGTCTACGGGTCCGATGCTCAACTCCAACCACATGTTCAAACACAGCCAATGTGTGGTCCAAGACAGACACTGTCTCAGCCCACCATCTGTCCACTGCATCAGTGAACTGATCCAGGTTGTCCCCAATGCAGCGGAGGCAGTCACGGATGCCAGACTCTGCTGCATCCGTAATCCTAAGCATACATTTGGTGTTCTGTTCAGAATGTGCCAGTGCCTCCATGACAGCCTGAAACATGCAGTAAGTGACCCATGATGTGACACCTGCAACAGGTGGTGGATGGACAGCAGACCTCCTACAAGCACATCTGTCAATCTGCTTGTGTAGGACCTCACCAGCTCTCTGGCTATGGCCCGTGTCTACATTCACTGGAGCCATATTTGCCACACTTTCCTGTTTAGTGTCCCCACCCTCTGATTGTCCAATATCTCTGGTCTCTGGGGACTGGGTATGCGTGGGCATACAGACTGTGTGTGGTGACAATGGGGGCAGCAGGGGGATATGTACCTCTGCAACAGATTCACCCTGACACCCCAACCTGTGCCTCAGCATGACCACCATTATCATTAGAGTCCGAAGAGAGACAGACATCAGGTTGTGTAGGAGACAGACACCAACCCCCATGGTCACCTGCAATAAGAAAGAAAAAAGTAATACATTAATACCTGCATTATTGTGTGCAAAAAGCCTCCAAGACTCATAACAATGAAGACCCACAACTTAGAAGAATGCCTTAGCTAAGCATATTAAAGAACATCAGGGGCATACATTCTCTTTTAGAGCATTACAATGTATATATTTAAGTGATAGAGGGGTGACTTGATAAATGTCACAGAGAATGCTGAATTGCAATCAATTTTGAAATTACAAGCTGATAGACATCCAGGTATAAATGGATGTATTCCCCTGAAACCAGTTCTGAAGGGAAGTAAATTGATGTATAAATATAATTGGCTGTAGTTTTAAACAGCAACCTGGATTGGTTGGCTATGTATTTAAATGTTTTATTGGATTTTTGTTTTTTAGATCTGATGAAGCATTTGGTTTTAAATGCGAAAGTGCTTCTCTCTGTTTTTATTAAAGCTTGATGCCATTAGCCGTGGTGGTACTGCTGTTTTTTTGTTTTACTCTGTATATATGTTTGCAGCTTGGACCTTCAAGAACTGTTGATGTGGCTATTTGTTTGCTTTTATGATCCTTCTAGAAACCTTAGGTACCTGTTCCAGACTGGAATTTAGAAACATCCTACACTGTTTACACACATAGTTATGTTTACACAGGGCATTATTCCGGCCCTTAACTATACTAGAATATAATTGTTTCTTAACAAAACAAGTGTCATGCTTACCAGGAGCAGGACAATGACCTTGGTCAATACCTGATAGACCTGTGAAAAGTTGAGGGTCGGGTAATGTCAGTACCACTGCATGTTGCAGCGCAACGAGGTAATACATACATATATCTCACATTTACATTCACTACTGTGTTACTTGTTTTATTGGTCACAATCTGAGTATGAGTGTATAGCTGAGGTTAACCCCCCCAAAGAACAAAGACCTGACACCCACATAAAAGTATCTACAGCCTAACACACTGACTGCTACAGTATTACAATGCTAATCACAGTATGCTTACCTGCACGCTCCTCAGCTGTGGAAAATGCAGCACCCACCTCTATGATGTATGGTGTGATGGATGCCTGGGAGCAGTTGTGTGTGCCTAGGTATGCCAGGAATTTCTCAGAGGCTGAAAGTGGTTGTTCCACTGCAGGCCCTCCACCGGTGACAGCACTATCCCTGGCTACATCTGCTGCCATCATGCATCATTTATCATGTCAGTTGCCCAGTGTCGAACCTGCTCACATGTTCTTCTCTGCTGGCCTATGGCATTCACATCACAGACAAGGTCTGTCCACAATGCACCCCACTGTTCCCTGCTTTGTCTCCCCTGGATAGTAGGATGTGATGATGCTTCCTTAGTGCTTGCAGTATAATTTCATTCTCCACATCCAATAAGGGTGCATGGTATCTACAGTACATAATTCCTGAAAGACATCAAAAGAGTGCACATTACAGGATCACATATGTGGACATATACTAGATAGAGCAAGGCCAAAATGGCAAAGTGTGTGGATATAACTTAGATAGTAGCAATAGTCAAGTATTCCTGTGTGTGCCATCACAGCTAGTTGCTGTGTCATCATACACCCAACACTCATGTCCACTTTGGTTAGTCCCCTATGGGCAATCCCTTGATAATATGTCATACGAACAATCCCACATGAATAGCAATGCGCTATTACAACCTCTATAAAGGAGCAGTCCAATGAGACCAGTGTGCCACAATGACAAAACACAATGCACTTTTGTATGTCCTGTGTAGGTTTAAGACAGCAGGAGGTCACTGAAATGTCATTATCATTATCTAAGACAGGCTTAATGCTGTAATCACTATTCTCTGTAAGTCTATTGACCCATCTGCAACCTGTTGTACACACATACATTTACATACCTGATGGAGTGCAGTACTCCTCAGTTGATACATGGTTTTTAGTATAGTTATCACAATGGCGTGCTCTGTGTGAGGAAGGTCTCATACAGAATGGTTCCACATAGCCCTCTGCTTGCCTTTTAAACATGCTTCCCAGCAGCAGGTGATAACGTCTGAACCAGTCTGTGGTTCTGAAATTCTAATTACAACAAAAACAGCTGATTTGCACTATCATCGGACAATGACATTCAAACACTGTAGAATATATAAGGCCTTCATGTAGATTAGACCCCCTTTCTGATATGTTGTACTATGCATTACTGGGGTGAGGCGACTACATCGTCACAGAGGGTAGGTCTGCAGCAGACACCTTTACCTAGAGATGGATGTGGTACAGGCTGCAGTTACTGCTGCAGGTAATAGATATAGGCAGAGAGTGTGAAGACTTTGGAAGACAGCAAGCTGTAGGATTAATTGCATGAGCTGTGTCAGCCTAGTTGTAGAGCCAGATTCAGAGTGAGAGTACTGTTTACACTTCAATGAAGGCATGTGTTTAAGGTAAGTATGTTAGGCAATGGTATCAATAACAGAGTACAAGGCAACATGTTTGGTGTGTCCTTGAGCAAGATGGGGTATGTGTGTGTGTGTGTGTGTGTGTGTGTGTGTGTGTGTGTGTGTGTGTGTGTGTGTGTGTGTAGATATATATATATATATAGATATATATATCTATCTATATATATATATATATAGATATATATAGATATATATATCTATCTATATATATATATATATATATATATATATATATATATATATATATATATATATATATATATATATATATATATATATATATATGACTATGTCCACTGTTTGGTCATTTGCCAGGCCATGTATTACAGTCTGGTAGTAATTTGCAATGTGTATAACGGCAGTCCTTGTTACAAGCAGGGACTTCAAATCTGCATGTTCGTTGTTCAGCTGTAGTAATCTGCACTGTAACTCTGAAAGGATTGTGTGGTGCACTCTGATATTAGTGGCCCTCATTTGCAGTACCTGAGCTGACATTCTCTGTGAATGCATATTACTGCATATTGTGACAATTTATGCATATATAAATTTGTTATAGGGATATGTGAAGTGTGTTTTTACCTGCAAGCCTCTGACTTCCATCAGTTAAAAGCAGTCAATTCATTTGATATTTATTGTGTGGATATACAGCACATGACTCTGTCATTAATTGTTGGATTCACAATACTGAAAATTCTGTGCTATACACCACTGGATTTGAACCTAGGACTGTGTGTGGCAAAACATACTATTTATGATGCATTTAACAGACTGAGCTATTGAGTCACTGCAGCAGCAGGTGTATTTTCAAGACATATGTGCACACCTACAGACTGTGACAATCATGTTCTACATCCACTAGTATGTTCAAGGCTTTATTTAGATGTATTTCTGCTCCATTGTTCAAGTTGCACATGTATTCTGACATTAATGCCTTAGCAGCTGTCTCTTCACATGTTGCTGATAAATTGGCACATGTACCTGTGATCAGAGACCTCACTTGCATCCATCATTATGTCTTTGTCTTTGTAGTGGTGTACTATTGCACCAGAGTCCCAGGAACATTCCCATGTTTTCCATTAAGTTTTATTCAAACTTGCACGGTGCGGCACAGCATGCAGCTACACTGAAATGTGCTTACTGACTGTAACTGGCAACAATTATGTTTTGTTTTAAAGCACCTGTTTTAAGTAAGAGTTGTGTGGTGTGGCAGGTTAATGCACTGGTCTGCAGGTGTGATGGTCTTTGGTTCGAAATATAGGACAGGTGTTTATTTTGTAAATATTTAATAGAATTTTAAGGACACATGTAATCAATATAGCTTTATCTAGCTTAGCTTAGTGAAGCTGAGTGACATGGCGCTACGCGCAACATCACTCCAAAAAATATAAAGAAAAGAAAAATGGAGATATAGGAAAGTGGTGAAATGGGGTAAAAGCAGGGGGAAGAACATAGTGAAAGGCAGGTAGTGATGTTCAGGAATGGTGTAGGAAATAACCATAGCTATCCATTTCTTGTACAGCAACAACTGTGCACTTTGACAGAATATGTACATGGATTTGAACTCTCACCCACAGAGACAGGGGTGAGGACAACATAACTGCATTGTCACGCCAATTGAATCAAATTAATTGTGTCTAGTGGACACTTGAAATGGAGAGCTATGTATGGGGCAATATATTTTTTGGGACATGTGCCTATTTTTTTTAAAGTGTGAGTGGAATATTGAGGGAGGGAGATAGGTACATGTGGGGGAAGTAAGTTGGGTAGGTGAGGATACATTTACAGACAGACAAGACAGCAGACAGGGCTGGTGTGTGACACATGAGGGGGGTGAGCACCTTGAAGAGGGAGGGTGTTGTAGAATCCAAGTTCCATGTGCTTCCATACAGCAGCAGCATGACTCACATCCCCACCCATGGGACTGTTGGCACTGCTTCTTCACTGCCTCAAGGGTGGCAGTGCTAGAAGCTGGGCACCGAGGCAAGGCTGCCCCACCAGGTCAGCCATCATGCCCTTAATCTGGTGCAGGTGGCAGTCAAACCCATGGTAGATTATTCTGTGCACCAAGACCAGCAGCTGATCCCAGGTGACAACACCCCTTCCACCACCACTCCCAGAGGGGGCCGGGCCCCATCCCGTGGGGCACTAATACTTAACTCTGCAGGTATTGCAGAGGCAGCAGGGGGGCACCACCAGTCTGGGTCCCAGGGGTGCTGGGACCCAGTGCCATGGCTAGGTGAGGCAAGGTAGGGGGATCAGCCAGAACCAACCTACCTTGACGTCCTGTAGTAATTGAGGTATAGCAATAAGTTGAGGTTAGTTATGAACAAATCATTGTTAATATTAACAACATGGAACATCATTTTAATTTACTCAAATACATAGCAATGTATATTATGTGTGATACAACAGGAAATAACAGAAAAATCAGTAGTTTACCAGCATGCCAGTAACAGTTAAAGCATAAGGACAACCATATAGTTAATTTAACAAGATAAGTTAATATGAATGCATATTAACACATAACAATAATAAACCACATAAGGCCAACAAAATGGTTAATTTAACAAAATATGTCAATATGAAAGCAAAAAAAAAACACATAATAATAATAATAATAATAATAAAAAAACACATTTCCCAAAATATAGTTATTAAAACAAAATATGTTAATAGAAATCCATAATAATAAATTACAATAAGAAATACGTGAAGATAAGGGGCGGGGAGAGAGAGAGAAACAGTCCATTAGTGACACTGCAGATTATATCCCTGAAAACAGTGCTAATATTTACTCTACAGTTGTGTATTGTCAGTTTTGTGTACAGGTACTGCAAGTCTCCTATAGGCGATGTAGCATGTACATACCTCTCAAGCTGTTTGCATGGGATAGTATGGGCCAAGCTGTAACAAATGCAGGTACACAACTAGACAGAACAGTTGCACATCATGTGGCTTATATAATTACCAAGGTGTTTTGTAAGCAGATTTGGTAATGCTTTGCATTCCAGGTAATCATTTATGTGGTAATCCAATCCAGTGACAGACAGATTACGCAGTATTAAGTACAGTTCTTGAAACTGTGACACTTGAGAGTCATGTTTGTGTACAGTACATAAACTAGACACCCTTCATGCCTTAGTTGCCAGGCATGGGAATAGAACAAAATAGCTGTGACTGCAGGGAACATCTGCAAATAGTGTAATAACTGACTGCAGCAATTTAGTACAGACATGTAAGGAATACAACCATACTGGAAGTAGACAAATGTATTTATGAATCAACAATGCTGGTGAGCACGTTATTCTTACTGATTTTAAAACTATGTGAAGTCTAAACATGATATCTGTTTATAACATGGGCTACCTCACTCATATACCTTTTGTTCCTGGGGACAGAGAAAATGTGAGCATTATTTGACTGATAGTGGGCTGGAGATATCCTTGAACCATAATATGAGTTAAGCAATGCAAGTTACAGGACATTATTTTTGCATGCTAGAACTATTACAGTGTTATAATTGACTGTAGTGACAGTAGAAGACACATGCATGGAATACAACTGTAATGCATATATTAATACAGCTTTATTTTAGAATTAACACTGCTGGTGAACACTTTTTATTGGTACTGCTTTGAAATATCTATGAAATCCACACACAATATCTGCTCATAACATGGGCCACATCACCTATATACCTTCTGTTCCTGGGGTGGGGGAAAATGATAGCATTATGTGACTGGTAATGGTCTGGAGAAAACCTTGACCCATACTATGGGTTTAACCATACATGTTTCATGACATTCATTTTGCATTCTAGAACTACTACAGTGTTATAATTGACTAAACTGACAGTAGAACACACATGCATGGAATACAACTGTACTGCATATATTAAAACACCTTTATTTTAGTATCAACAATGCTGGTGAACATTTTGTTTTGTTATTGCTTTGAAATATCTGTGAAGTGCACGCACTATATCTGCCCATGGAGTGGGCTATCTCACCCATATACCTTTATTACCTGAAGTAGGAGGAACAGAGGGGATTATGTGACTGATGTTGGCCTGACAACAGCCTTGGACAGTACTATGACAGTTTGCAGGCCATTAATTTTGCATTCTACAGCTATTACAGTGTTACACCTGACTGCAGCAACCTTACCATAGACAAGTAATGCATACAGCTCTACTGCAATGGTTATGATAACGCAATCCTGATGTACTCCATTTTGCTTACTGTTATTGGTATTGTTTCTTGTTTATTGAACTTCAGTTGTTTTTGTTCATGTACTGCACTACAGCTCTACTTGCCCATTTATTGTACTACAGTTTTTCTTGTGTATACTTTATTGTCGTAAATCCTTTATTTTTTCTTGCTTATCTCACTACAGTTAGCATACTAAATCTGTACTTAGCATGCTCATGGTGCAACCTGGCCAGATGCCCAGCATGGGACTCGACATTGCAAGCCCTCTCAGCTGCATATATTGGGAGAGAAGCACACCATTATGCATACCAGTTTGCAGACATGCAGCTTGCATTTTGGTAAGACAGGGGAAGGCATACTTACATACGCATGGGGCATTCCCACCTCTAGCTTCTTGGACCCAGGTGTCAATAATTCCCCTCTTTCTCCTTTTCAGGTTATCATAATCATGATGACACTGCTCTCCTGTGTGGTGGATACCAGTAACACTGGTGAGTTCCCTGGCCAAATGCTCTCAGGCCACCACCTTATACTCTGAGCCCTGGAATCCACCCTACATCAGTCAAGGTGCTTGGTTTTGTACCAGGAGCCCAACCACAACCCTTAACTCTTGAATACCCCACTTCTGCACCTGAAAGCACACACCTTCAGCAACACAACCTGTCATACCAACAGTTGATTGAACTCCAATGAATGATGCAGAATTCCCACACATTGGGCTTCATATAGGTTGTTTTCTCACCCTTACACATCATTGCACTACATTCAAAAAAACACCCCATTGCTTAGCACTGCGCAAACCAGCTAAGCAGTGCTGGGCAGAGTGAAAATTCACAGAACTGTGGTTTTAGTGAAGCTTAGCACTGCACAAACATTGGTAGCCATTACCATGTTTATGCACTACTTAGCATGAATGAGCAGTGCTTACAGAGCACAGCAGTGCCAAATTTCACAAAACTTTTATTAAATTATAGAAAAATAGTGCATTCATTTACAGACCTATTCTGCCTGCTATGGACTCAAACCCAGGACCTATTACACATAAGGCTGTAACTCTAGCCATGTCGCTAGTTGGATGTTATCTAAACTGGTATACCTTCACATATACTACTACTACTATACCTGTTAGCGTTGCTGAGCACCACCTTGCACCTCACAAACACTCTTAAACACACCTATAAAAAAATAATTAATTACATTCAGTTTCTATTTTTAGAGGTCTGGCAAGTGTCGGTTATGTATGTATAAGCTCTGCTCAACTCTGCTGTGCTCCGCACCACACAAATGGCAATTAAAAAAAAACATAAAAAGAAAAAATATATAAAAAAGTTTAATAATGATAACTAATTACATCCAGTTTCTATTTTTAGATGTCTGGCAGGTGACAGCTGTCTATATCTAAGCACAGCTTATCATTTCTGCACTCTGCGCCACTCAAGCATGAAGAAAAAATAAAAAAATACTAAAAGATCCTAAAAATGACATATTATACATTTGACTCACTTCACAACTTCACAACAGTGGTGGGGACTATTACAGGGAGCCTCACACTCATCTGCAGCCACGGGTAGTTGCTACACTTCCTCCTATACTGATTCAATATCCCTGTTCCTTGCCTCTCCCTCAGCAGCGTGCCATCATTAGTAAGCATGGAGCTCTGCCAAGAGGGAACTGTGGCCATGTATATGGATACAGTTCATGTAGGCTCTGCATGGTGCCTACATGGATTTTATTAAATCCTGGGGTCCGTCTTGCTGCTTAAAAATGGGAAGTACAAAACATATTTAAGAGAATCCTGTTGTGGCACTACACCCATGTATGATTCTCAAACCATAAAAGGAATTCTGAACAGTTTTCTCAATACTGTGCCACATAGGTTTGTTTGTAAGAAAAATGTCTTGATTTATTTGAGGACCAGAATCTTAATAATTATTGTGCGATTGTTAAACTGTACTGAGGTGTTGAATGTGATCCTATGCATGTGACTTTACTATTTGCACTTTGCACTGTACAGGCCATGCTTTCTGTGTTTTCTTAGGTAATGTCTGTCAGCCATACCGCTCAACTTCTTAGAGCAAGAAATCTGGGCAAAGCCATTAATAAAGGTGGGAAAAAGGCCCAAAAATAGGGACAATTTTAAAGGTTCCTCTTTCAAACTTAGAAATGTGATATAATAACAGGTTTTGCATTAGCATGGATTTTCTGGAGGGTATGAAGTTGAAACACAAATGTATGCCATTATTTTCTGACTTCAGTCTTCAAAGATTTGCCACTAATTTGCCAGAAAACCACAATTTTATGAAAAACAGACTGAAAATATGAGGCAAACATCTGGACAGTCTGTAAAAAATCTGTACAGTTGAGAGGTATGCTGTCAACAGAATGCACTCCTGCTGTCCGCAATCAGCTTATTGTCTGGTCTAGAGATAGGCA
Organism: Protopterus annectens; assembly: GCF_019279795.1. Lineage (NCBI taxonomy): Eukaryota > Metazoa > Chordata > Ceratodontiformes > Protopteridae > Protopterus > Protopterus annectens. Next base: position 1,344,095,048 of record NC_056739.1, on the reverse strand, counting down.
TACAAGCAATGTGTGGCAGTACATACTGTGAAGGCTGTCAGTGCTGCTGACATTTTTAGGAACAAGTAACCATAGTTTAAGCATAATCCCAGAAAAAACAAAACCAAGTGGATACATTTTTAAGACAATACAATGTACACATTTGCATGTGTACTTTATTCTTGAGTGTCAAAAAGTGATCAGTGTGAGACCAGCAGTGACCACTGATATGTTACCATATGTTAGTTTAGTAGCCAATTGCTCACAGTCGTATGACTTTGTGAGCATTACTACAAACACGGTGTCTTAAAATGGGGAAGGGAGTAAAAGTTAGGAGCCTACCTTTCCCACTGAACTGATAACTTGTCATTTATTAATATTTAAAGGCTGAATTGTTTCACTATTTCATCTCTGATTTTCATATCCATGCTGTCTGCTCAGCATACCATGAGATTCTGCCTTTAAATATTTCTAATATTTACTTATTGTCAGTTGGACACCCCTATGTTTTGTCATCTTAGGTTAATACTGGATGTGCCTGTTTTGTCAAGTCTATATGTCTTTCCTGTGTTTGCTTATGTTTTTTCCAGTATATTCAGGTTTACTCCCACATCCCCAAGATATGCTGTAGGACAACTGGTGATCCTCCAGATTGCCTATTGATGGATGTGTAATGTGTAAGCAGGTGTGTGTTTTGTGTGTGTGTGTGTGTGTGTGTGTGTGTGTGTGTGTGTGTGTGTGTGTGTGTGTGTGTGTGTGTGTGTGTGTTTGATGCACTGGTATCCTATCCAGTATTAGTTTAGTCTGCCTTGTGCCATTCCCACTGAGTGACAGGAGAGGGTCTACCCTCCCAATCTGCTTTCAAAAAAACTCACAACTGCAGAAAGAATCTGTGCAGTCATTCCGATAGCTATTGTGACCCCATTCCAGTTATCTCCACCCATTTAGCTTCAGCATGCAGTCCAATATAGCACTGAAGTCACCAGATACCCTTACAAACATACATCAGTTATATGGCCCTGTATGTTTTCTTTCTTTTTTTTCTCCATGAATATCAGATAACATAGGTATGTTTCCTTCTGAATGCACTTCTCCCTGGGTAATGGCTACCTGTTATCACTTCTACTATTTCTGCTGTATTACATCAGTTACTCAGTGGGCTCCTTTTCCTCTGCAGACTTTTTTTTCCCAGAAAAAGTTAACTTCTTTCATTTCTTGATGCCTACTTAAAGTTCTTAGTCACAATTTTGGGCAACTGTTGTCATGAGACACTATGCTGATCCTGTTCCGGATAAGAACCTCACATTGCTTTTACAGAAATGATTTTGTTCTTTTTCAGTACTGTTACATTTAAAATGCCCTTTTAATGGAAATATGTATTATAAAATAATATGAACCTGACAAGTCAAGTTAACTCCAGTCACTAGCACATGTCCAATGCTATGCAAATTTCTAAATTAATTAGATCACTATATGATCAGACAGGTAGATCTAGTCCTCTTTATATTAATGGACCAAATCAAAATTTATATTGAAAGTGACATGTTTATTTTGCAGGGAGATTAAACAGATTTGAATATGTGATGTCAGGGAAGCAACCAAGACGTCTGCATTCTCTGAGTCATTTATTTATGCTACTGAACATAAGGATATTCCTGATTTAAAAGCCTACATGACATTTTTGCTTTTAATCAGACATACTTAGGCTATACAGTTTGTTACTTTATAATTTCTGTTTTTCACTTTTGCAAAAAATAAGTTAAAGTGAGACAAAGGTCTTTGTTTTCTTAAATCTCTTCTAATTAGTTTCTTACTTGATAAAAATGTGTCTATATAGTACACGTATTACCACTAACTGCTGAGAACACAGAAACCTTTCAGTTACTAACACCGCATCAAGTATAAAGCTTACAGCTCAAAACACCAGGAACATGAGCAAATTACTTTGTAACAAACATAATTCTCTAATGCTGTGGTGTTGAAATCATATCCGCTGCTCCCACCTTTGCCATTACAAACCATCAAGTACTATCTTTTCCCAGGCTTAGTCTTGGCACATACCCATAAACCAGTAAAACTTCAAGCACTATATAAACTATGTAGGTTCAGTGGTTTTCTACCAAAGAAATCTGGTAATCCCAGTGTCTTTGAATTTTAATCAGTAATGACTTTCATAATAAATGCAAATATGATATGCATCTGATATTGACTTTTATGCAAAATCATTTTTTCAGTCTTTCTTCCACCTACCAGAAAGAGCTTAAGTGAAATGAACTTGGAGGAAAGATTCCATGTAACATATTTATATTTATTCACAGCGCAAACGTTTATTAAAATTACATCTTGCTCATAAATTTTGGCTCTTAGGCTATAAGTATTAAACATTTTTCATTTTGCTATACCTCTTCTCCTTGCTTCATGATTATATTTAGTTCTAGAAATTGTCTTATTTGAATTTTTAAAGGAAATGCTTGTATATAAATATGAATAGCACACTGTTTCAAAATAAAAACTGAGCTTCTCACAGTCATCTTGGGGTCTTGCAGCAAATTTTCAAGAAATAAATAGTCATTTTAAATGCTGTCTAGAATGCGGAAAGCTTTCAAGGTCAGTGCCATGTTTCAAAGAAGTTTAAAGTGGACAGCTATCTTAGAAACATTTTCATAATTTAAAACAATGTCTGCTACTTACCTTTTTAGAAACATGTAATTATCACACTTCTGTCTGGCTATATATTGCTTACTATGGTGTATTTTCTTTTTTATATTTTAGAACATGTTTTCAATGGGAAACAAATCAGAGGAAGTTGAAAATAGAAGGGAAGAAAGTGGAACAGGTTAACAGCTTCAAGTATCTAGGAGGGGTGTTTGAGGAGAAGGGAAGTCTGAATGAAGAGGTCAAAGCTGGAATCATTAGTTCTGCAGCAAACTGACATAATGGGGTAGAGTTTGTGTATGACAGAAGAATGTCAAAGAAGCTGAAATGTAAGGTGTACAAAACAGTGGTAATACTAGTACTACTGTATGGTACAGACACCTGGGCAGTAGACTCTCTAGGACCTGATCGACTCACAGGTAAAATGAAGAATTGCTCTCTAAATATTGAACTGTGACAGTCCCTCAAGTGCATAGCATATCAACACTCATTCAGTTTATTTTGGATAGCCTTGTCAGCCTGCATTCTTCATTTACTGCTATCAAACTCATGTATGCAAGACTTTCCTGATATAACTAGATTTTTTACATTCAGTCCTGTAAGCAAAAGCACTAGTATAAGCACATTCTCTTGTAATACACTGCTTTCTCTCACTTAAGCATGCTTTTCACTAATTCCCATCAAGGATTTTGTGAACAACAAATTAAGTTCTGTGCACTAAATGCCAAACGACTGATATTGCTATACCCTTGAGTCAAATGCTGAAAACTATTCAGACCTTGCCAGAATGATAGAAATGTAATAAACAATGTGAATAACTCTCTGAGATGTCATTTTCATGTAATGGATACAACTTTTATAGTCTCTTCTTCTGCGCTGGTAATAGGAATGCATGCTTGATTAGAGAGAAGCCCACGCTTAAAATGTTAAGACCCAGATCTGTCATCACTTATAGTCTCTTTAAAACATGTTGATAATAAAGGATCCATTATTAAACAGCTATTCCCCACTTTCACTCTACAGTTTTTAAGATTTTTTTTACAAGCAAGATAACATTTTGCAGAAATTAGATCCCATACAGTATTAACATAAAGAAAATCAATCCCCATCTGACTTTACCTATGGAGGCAAGACAGGTTAATTCTGAGAAGATCCCCATGAGTACTGACTGGATCTACCTATAATACCATCCCCAACAGCATAGTCCAGCTTGAGATAATACTATATCAGACAAGTAGGGATTCAGATCAGTTCTAATGATTATCCCACATAAATGTCATCAAATATCTGATTCTTCTATTTATCTTCAAACATAGCTACATCATATTCAAGATGTTTTACTATCAAAGGAGCAGCTACTTCAAAAGAAGGCTACGTGGTCTACTCCAGACTATCAAAAAGGATCAGGATTGCATTCAAGACTATTTTTGGTTCCAAAGAAGGACAATATGGGGTGACTATGATTAGACTTGTCAAATCTCAATGAATTTTTACTTTACAACAGTTCAGAATTTTAACCCCAAAGACACAGTTGCCTTTCCTAGAAAATCATTCCTTTATGGCAGCTTTGGGCATGAAATGCATTTGTCTCCACTTTCCCATCAGAACAACTTATTTTCCTGTACCTAGAAGGCTGTTTGTTACTGCCTTAAATTATAAGAAGTCTTCTCTTTTCACTATTCAGAGATTAACTTTCTTTGGGGTAGTTGTCTTTTCAGTTTAAATTAAACATTCTTGTCACAGGAAAAGTTACTGAAAGTACAGATTCTTATGAAGGAAATTACTGCATTGACAACATTCAGAGCAAGAAAGTAGTTCAGGGCTCTGAAGTATATATAATATTTCATTTTTTAGGTACCTACCAACAGATACACTTGAAACCATGGTATTTTCTGAAAAATATATGTGCATGGGTTATAGAGGTGATAGCTCTTCTTTTGTACTCAGTAGCGTTTCTGTGAAGTCAACATTCTCTCAGCTTGAATAGAGTTTCTTGCATGTCATCACATTTTAGAATATTCCTGGGGTGCACAGTTTCTGGAAATTTTAGTGCAAGTTTATTGGATGACACAAGGTTTCTACACATCAACCGGAAGGAGAAGAAATTAATTTCAAGGCCACGGCTAGCTTTATAACAGTATCTTTACAAATTAGAACAGACAACACTACTCGTGGTGGCTGGTGATTCTAAAGCAAGGATGGCTGTAGGAAGCAACTAAATGGGTAGGAATATAGATTGGGGATCTATTACACCAGGTTAATGACTATTACATGTGACCAAACAACACATGGGGTCATTCACAGACAGCCTACCTACTCTAGATCACCACTTTATTGACTATATATACCTCAGATAAGAGACTGCAGAAAACAATGCCAACTTTAGTTGAAATGAAGCTCAGATCAAAGGATTCCATGCTCCCACTGCACAGCAGTCCTCCCTAGCTGAGGGTCTGGGGGAGGAAATCACAGCATCTAAGTAAAACATACACAAAGACATGGATTATGTACAGACTATATGCAGAATGAATCACAAATGAAAACTCAACCCGAGAACTAAGCATTGTGAGATAGCAACTCTACCTACTCCACCACTGTACCACTGATAAGGATGGCAACTCGATGCACTCAGCCACTGTGCCACTGATCAAGATGGCAACTCTACCAGCTCCACCACTGCACCAATGATTAGGACAGCAACTATACACAGTCTAACACTGCACCACTGATCAGGATGGCAACTCTACCCACTCCACCACTGTGCCACTGATCAAGATGGCAATTCTACCAGCTCCACCACTGTGCCAATGATCGGGACTGCAACTCTACCCACTCCACCACTGTGCCACTGATCAGTATGGCAACTCTACCATTTCCACCACATAATACTGATCAGGATAACAACTCTACCCATTCTACCACTGTGCCACTGATCAACTGGTATCACATTCATCCAACCCAGAACATCATGTACAGTGACTTAATGTGTAGAATGTTGATGTGTATGATAAAAAGTGAAAAAATATATATATGTTCAACTTGTTGCTTTTAGATAAACTGCAATCCTTTCCCCACATACAAAGTCATTTTCATCATAAACAACTCCCATATCTGTAAATTATAGCTCTTTGTATTACTTTGACTGTACAACTCAGAATTTTGCTTGAGATGAAATGAATGAATACATGCATAAATAACTGCCACATAGGAATGTATGTTCTCATCTCACTGCTGTCAGAATACAGTGTGCAATGCATTGTACCCACCCACATACCATTCAACATCTTAGCTCAAGAATAAATAAGAAAGCCAAAAAAATAATGAGAGACAAGGAGCCAAAATCAGGAACAACAGTGACTTGAGAATATAGATTCCTTTGTCTGCCCTTATGTACTTAGAAAGTTGGGAACGCGTACACAAACTCACAAAGTTCTCCAGTTCAGGATGGTGCTGGTAAGTTGACACACACTGGTGAAGAATGGTAAATCCCGCTATGCAGCTCTGGAATAAATAAGTCCTTTCTTGTTCAAAGGTTATCCAAACAATTGCCACGTTCAAGCATCCAAATATAAATAGTTCCATTTGTCTGAAGAAGTCTTTGTATGGTGAAAGGACGAAAAGCAGTATTTTTGTACCATGTTGCTTAATGTTTTAATAAACTTCTGGCCCTGTTTGGTCCAGTTTGGTTTTAGTTCTACCTTTTGTTCACTATTTATATTTGGATGCTTGAACGTGGCAATTGTTTGGATAACCTTTGAACAAAAAAGGACTTATTTATTCCAGAGCTGCATAGCGGGATTTACCATTCTTCACCAGTGTGTGTCAACTTACCAGCACCATCCTGAATTGGAGAACTTTGTACTTAGAAAGTTGTCAGATAAGGCTTTGGATTTGCATGCTTTTTTGAATGTTAAGTCTGAAACTTAAATGTCTCTCATTACTCTCTTTATATAGAAACTACAGTTCTCATTAATATGCCAGAATAAAACACAAGCATTATTTGAAACTAAAATATGAGGGAAAATCGGAGGCATACTGAAAAAACAGACACATTTAAGAACATCTATACCTGACATAGACACACACACACATGCAAACACGCACACACACATGCACGCATGTGCGCACACACACACACACACACACACACACACACACACACACACACACACACACACACACACACACACACACACACACACACGCACACACACACACACAGACATGCACCTCAAACTCTGAGATCACGAGTCAAGGAAAAAAAGATTTACTTGAATGAGAGACCTCACATTGACATGCTTTTTTCTGAATGCTGCCAAGTCTAAAACTTAAATGTCTGTCGTAATTTATTAACTGCCGTCCTCACTGATTTGCTATAAACACAAACTTAACAAGAAGGAGCATACTCAAATGTGGACTGTACAAAATCCCTGACAGCATCTATGGCATCTATGCACACACACACACACACACACACACACACACACACACACACACACACACACACACACACACACACACACACACACACACACACTCACTCACACCTAAATTATAAAGAAAAATATTTAACTTGCAGAATTCTGAATGAAAGGCATACAATGCTTATAAAAATACATATACTGTATTTAAAATAAGTAACTAAAACTTGCTCACACACTTTCATCTAGAGAAGCAGCCAGTACTGTGCTCTTTTGCTTTCATCAGACTGCAAACAGAAACGTGTCATCACTGCTTCTTACTGCAGCCCAAAGAGTCCAGTTTTTAAGCAACTTTTCAGTGTTCTGCCTAGTTGCCTTACTATCCCAGTAAAATATATATAATGCCATGCTGTTTTAAAACCAACCCAGTGACAGAGTAAGACAATTACTTTTTTTTTGTCTATAATGCAATTCTGAAGTCCTTGGAACACCACGCACGCATACTAGCAAGTGATGAGTTCTGTGTTTGCACAAAGGAATAAAAAGTAAATCAAAATGATGGTGATTTTTTTTAAGTAAATTTATATTTCTGTTTATTTTGGGGGGACCTCAGTAGTCAAGGAAGAACCAAATGCTATTAACTACTAGAGGAGGCACTGAAATTATGGAACAAGATAACGCAACACAATCCTTTCTTTTTTCTAAGCCATTTAATTTTTAATTTTAACAGAATAAAGACAAAATAGATAAATAGAAATCTCAGATGCTCCAAATGCTCATGTAAGCAGATAAACACATGGATCAATAAAGAAAGAAATAGATAAGTAATTATGGAGGCAAAATGTAGGATTGACTAAGCCACACACGTTAAGAAACTATGGGGCCATTTATGGTTCCACAATAACAGACTCTGTCCTCTTACTGAAGGTTTAAAACTCCCAGATCCAAAAATTTACCTCTGAGAGAAACTATGGTCAGTAGAATACTATAAATCAAAATAAATCAGTTACCACTGCAAAAAAAAAAAAAAAGGAGGAAATGCAAAAATAGCACTGCACGTCATCAAAGGTGTACAGGAAAAGAAAGGTATAAAAAACTACCAACTCATCATATGCAGCCAAGAAAGCTTTTCTATACCCTAGGTTTATTCCCTCATCAGTTTCTTCCTCAGTAGAATATGAATGCAACATAATTACACAATACTTACCCAAAGCCAGACATCTATGTTAGTGTTCTCTCACAATTTTCTCCATTTAACTCTTCAGTACCCTACATACATATCATAATCGATCCTACCTTGAAGCTGACAAATTTTACAGTAGCCTGACTTTGTCTAGTTCAGATCATGTACCAGTCAAAACTAAGAAAAAAATGCTGGCTAATGAAGTCAAAATAAGACACTGGCACTTCCATACCTAGCTGTTAAAAAAGAGAGGAATCTAAGGAATGGGTAGTGGAAATTATTCGAGAGTTGTTAGGGAAGACAGAAATATCTTCAGAGGTTATAGCTTGTGAGACGGATAAAATGAAAGTGGAGTTTAAAATAGGGTAGAAATGAAAGAAAAAAATGGATAAGAAGTTACAGTATTTTTTTAGAGAGATGACAAAGGTTAAAGTATTGCAGAATAAGGGGATTCTCACAGAACAAGAAGAGGCATAACTGAAGTATGTTATAAAGAAAATAAAGGAATATCTGGATAATGTGCACGAGTTCAGACAGATTGCTGTCAAGCACCTGTTTTTAATAATAACTCCAGAGCACAAAAGCTTTTAGCACAACAACTTAGGCAGCAGAAAGTAGAAAGAGCTGTTGACAAACTCAGGGAGCCTATAACAAGTAAAATAACCAGAGAGCCTGTAGAGGTATTAGAGATATTTTAGAAACTTTATGAAAATTTGTATACAGAAAAGAAATCTTGAAAATAAAAAAGAGCACAAATGGAAATATTTATGGAAGACTTAAGTATGTCAAGGTTAAAGTTAGATGAGGATCATCAATTAACAGCTAAGACGGGAGGAGATGAGATACAAATGGTGATGTGCAGTCAATCTGCACGAACGTCTTCAGGAATAGATGGTATTTCTGTGGAAGTTTAGAAACTAGGAGGGAAGAAAGTGTTAATAATCTGTAAGGTTTTCTTTAACAGTAATTTAAAAGGAGATGAAGCACCAGTGTCCTAGAAGAAAGCTATCGTGACTATAATACCTAAAGATGGTAAAGCCCTATCAAACCCAGCTTCATATAGGCTTATTTCAATTTTAAGCCATGATTATAAAGTATTTATCTGTATAATATCTAAAAGAGTGGCAAAGGGGTTGCCAAAATGATATATATGTATCAATGTAGTTTTGTGGAGGTGAGGCAAACATTTGACAACATAACAGAACATTGATGATCTGAGGGAAGCAGCATGTAAGAAAATACCATTATTGTTGGTAGGTCTTGATGCAGAGAAAGCATTCAACAGAATTAGCTGTGATTTTATGAGTAAGGCAATGGAAGTATTTGCATTCCCTGATTCAATAATATTGTTAATTAGGAGGATATATGAGGGATAGGAGGCAAAAATTAAAGTGTGAGGGTTCCTCTCTGGCAAGTTATGTCTGAATGAGGAAGCAGACAGGGATATATTCTTCCCCCTTGTTATTTGCTTTATACTTAGAACCATTAGTAAGGACAATAAGGAACATAGAAATCCAAGGCTATTAGTATGGTAATCAAGAAAAGTTAGCTTTATTTGAAGATGATACTGTTTTGTACATGATAATACCAAGAAATTACATACCAGTGTTTCTGATCATCTTGAAACAGTTTCAAGTATTTTTGGGATATAAAATTAATGAAGCTAAAATAAAAGTTATAGTATAAACTATGCACTCACAAATGAACTGGTCCATCAATGCTCATATTTATGGGCATACCTCTCAACTGTCCAGATTTTCACAGAATGTCCAGATTTTTGCTTCATATTTTTGGTCTGCTCCTCATAAAATTTGTGGATTTCTGGCAAATCACTGTGATGATCTGAGGATTGGAGTCACCAAATAATGACATACATTTGAGTTTCAGACATCAAATCCTTCAGAAAATGTGTGTTAACACAATCGTTGTCACCTTATCAGTGTTCTAAGTTAATAAGAACAATATTTAAAATCTGTCCCTATTTTTGGGTCTCTGTCTCCCCATTTTCTCAGACTTTGTCCCACGTTTCTTGCAGTAAGAGGCTGAGAGGTATGTTTATGGGGATACAATAAAATTAAGTATTTAAGAGTATGGATTAAAAAGGATTCTGTTATAGCACCTAAAATATGTGGGAGGAGACTAAATAAAATATATAATGCAAAAACTGAGAAACTGGAAGCTTTTGATTATAGATATGGATAGCAGGATATCAACAGTGAAAAGATTTTAGTCCGTTTAGTTTTATATGCAGGTCAGGCATATTTTTGTAAACTAGAGGAGAAGTTGTGGACAATAATTAATAAAGAATTCAATAATTTATCTGGGAAGGGAAGATAGCAAGCGTGAAGTAGGGTATGTTGATTATTCCAACAGAACAAGGTGGTTTAGGATTATGTGATTTGAAAGAATATTTTGAAGCTACATAGTTAAGCTCATATACATAACACAAGAAGAAGGCTAAAATTCAAAGTGGAAAGGGGTGATGAAGGAATGAGAACATTCAAAAAATAAGGAGAGATGGGGCAGAGCCTGAATGGCTAACTGAAAGCAGCAGTATTTTAGAGCTCCATATAACTAGTTAAATAAGACAGGAAAACTATTCTTTTCTTTTCTTCAAAGTATAAAATCTTATAGATAAAGGACTAATTTACATAATTAGAAACTTTGGTGAAGTTTTACAAACAATTTCCTGTCAAAAAGCTTGGAGATATATTCACTTTTTAAAATTAGTAACTCAAAGAATTCTCACCAGGATGCTGCCTTAAAGAAGGAACTACAACAGATGGCATTTACCCTGAAGGAGTTGTCTTTTAAGATGGATGATTTTAAAGAGAACCTAGAAAATCTTAAAACAGGCAGTCAAAAACAGGCTGACACTCTCAAGGAAATGCTACAACGACACCAGACAAGGATAACAGAAATAGCTGTTTCTCTAAATGACTTAGAAAGCAGACTTAAGGAAGAGGAAACACAGAAAGAACTGCTTCTTAAACAAAACACTTGGTTGGTTAATAAAGTAGATGACTTGGAAAATAGGGAGAGAAGAAATAACATCAGGATTTTTGGATTACCTGAAAACACAGAAGGTGAGGATATTATTTCCTTTTTATCAAGCTGGATCAGTGACAACTTTTTAAGTTTAAAAGAAGGACTTTCCTTTGGCATTGAATGGGCACACAGAGCTCTTGGGAAACCTGACACTAACTCAAACTCTCCTCCTAGGTCAATAATTATCAAATTTCTTTCATACTTGGACAAGGAACTGATTTTAAGATCTGCTTGGAGGAAGGCACCTCTAAAATATAAACAGAGCCTGATAACATTTGATAATGACTATTCATCTAGAATAATGGAACAAAGGAAATACGTGTGGCCAATGATAAAGTTTCTGAAACAAAATAACATCAAGGCACAACTTGCATATCCAGCTAAGATAAGAATACTGTATGCCAACGAGATGAGGACTTTTATTGACTTAGAGCAAGCCTCTTCATTTATTAAAACTAATAATGTGATTACTTTACCAGAAGATATGGATTGGATGTCACCTTCTCTCAAGAGAACAAAAGAAACAAATGTCTGGACAGATGTCAAAAAGAAGAAGCAAAAGACCGATACTGTTACAGCCAAATCTCTGAAAGCATCAACTATGATATGAATTGTTTTAACATTACTTTAAAGGACCAATTTTACTGCTTGGAATTTTAAAACAAAGGTAACAAACTACTAGAATCTTTATCTATATTTTTTGAAAATAGATGAAACATGAGAGTTTTCACATTACCTCAGGTATGTAAAACAGGGTACTTTTCTTTCACAGAAGGAAGGTTATATAGCACATAAAATATTTATACTGTAAATCAACATACATAGTATGTGTGCATTTTCTCTTAATTTTCTCTTTTCTTTCTCTCTCCTCTCTTTTCTCATTATTTATTTTAACTGCATCATCTCCCTTTTTAAATTCTCTCCTATTTACTATACTAATATAGTCTGTATATATTTAATAACTCACTATCTATACATAGATAAATAATAGTCTACAATAATCTAGCTTTAAGGTAGACTAATTGGAATAGTGAACTTAATTAATTGTTATTACAATATTTATTAGATTAATGATTGTCACTGTTATGCTTATTGGGATTGGGATCATGCTCGTGATTAACTCTGAAATGTTCCATTCATGTGCATATGTCCTTTGAATTATTTCCTTTTAGTATTAACAAATACATAAAAAAGGAGGGAAAAATGCACTGTTGGTTAAGAGAAGTGAAGCTTTCTTCACATTCTATTTGCATTGCCATAGCAACAGTAAACAACTGCTGCAGTTTCTAAGGACACTGTGAACCTGTGATGTGCATTTAGCCTCACAGACAACAAATAATAAGAAAAAGTAATGTTGTTTAGTTATTAAAATGAAAAGCAACCTAACAAGGTAAAATAAATACATAATAGGACTATTTGTAAATATTTTATGATTTATCCTCATAGGATTACATATTCCTGGAAACACAACTGAAAAGTTCCCAAACTACATGTGCACTTAAATGTAGCTGTTTGATTAAAAAGTATTACTCAGTTTAACATGCTGATTTCACAAGCTGTCTGCACTGTAAAAGTTACATTTTATGTGTTACTTGAAATTGTCAGTCTCTAGAGCATATGAAAATATACATATTACTTTTTGCAACATGTTATCTTTGCAGTTACCTCACACTCTGTACAAACTCACTTGGTAACTGATAGCTATTAATTTAAAATAGTTTAAATATTAAATGTGCCCTTGAAATGCTATTGACATTTTGACAAAATATAATCTGAACTGTAAGATGAATGACTTGAAAGAAGTGAAGTAATACATATATTTCAAAGACAGTTCTTGATACTACAGTAAAAGTAAAAATATATATTCACAAGGAAGTATTGAAATGTTTTAGTCTTTCAGTTAAAATAGCTTACTGTCAACATTTTGCGATATCAGAAAGTTTGAAGAGCTAGGAAATTACTTTTCTTTGTCTTTATAATGATTATTAGACAGATGTTAGAGTGCTTAGTTTAATGAATTGTGACATATGTTTATGAGGAAAAGTGGGCTCAGTTATTCACATTGGACTACACATTCCTGGAAACTCAACTGAAATCTCCCCAAATTACTTATGAATTTAAATTAAAATGCCTGATTAATAAGCATAATTTAGTTTAACAACCTGAATCCATAAGCTATCTGCTCTATATATGCTACATTATATATGTCACTTGCACATGAAAAAAATACATATTTTTGCAACATGCTATATTTGCACTAACCATACATTCTAAACTAACTCAATTGGCAACTGACAAGTTATTTATTTGAAACATCAGTCTAAATATTAATTGTGCCCTTGAAATATTGTTGCCGTTTTGACAAAACAAAACCTGAATTTAAAAAGGAATGATTTGAAGAATTCAAGTATTGTGCAGATTTCAAAGACAGCTATTGACTCTACAATATAAGTAGAAATGTATACATGCAAGGAAAAATTGAAATGCTTTATACTTTTAGTTAAAATAACTTATTGTTAACTTTTTGCTTTATCAGTAAATTTAAAGAGCTAGGAAATTATTTATAGTTTGTCTTTATAATGTTTACTAAAGTGATGTTAGTCACTGACTTGTTTAATGGATTGCGAGTCATGTACAAGACGGACTACTGAATGTTATTTCTGTTTACCTATGTTTGCTGAATTTCTTTTATTAGTACTGATTTAAAACAAGGGAAAGAAAGGGAAGGGAAATCTTTGTTTTTGGTCAAGGGAGGAGAGGCTTAAGAGTATTCTAACTGCCCCGAGAACTCTCTAAGATGCTCTAAATACTATTTGATTAATACTTACCTAAAGTAAGTCTTGATTACCATATAGGTACCTTCAATTCATTCTAGTCCTGATGTGATTACCCATACTGGAAGCAGGAGGTGCCCTATGCAGGATGGGAATTGTCAGGGTGATCATAGTTCATTCTTAGACTCTATTTGTAAATCTATAAATATGTAAAAGTACTGCACACTAGAATGTAGGGCACCTCTACTCAGAGTCAGGATACCAATCATAAGCCATGTCTTTTCATAAGTGTAAGTTGAAGATGGTGAGCTGAAGATTGGGAAAGTAAAGAAAGACAGTACACCTACAGTAAAATCAGATTTCATTGGTAATCACTCATTGTCTCCTGTAGAGTCCTTTTAGTCAAATTATTTTAATAATAATCTGTTTGTTGTTGGCTTATTTAGTGTATGCTCCACCGTTGCATTTAATTTATCCAAAATGACATATCTGACATGTTTGGGATCTCTTAAGGGTAACTAAATATTGGATATTTTCTAAGTCAACATAATAATTGTTTACACTACTAACATTCCATCCTGATATGTAAAATACTATAGAACAATAATAGAATAATAAAGAATTTCATATCTCTTTTAAAAAAAAATCTCCATATAATAATTTAACATATGGAGCTCAGTTGATATTGTTGGTTAAAGGTATGGGTGATAATCCAATAGACCTATCTTTATCTATTGGATTAGGAATGACTTTCATTCCATGTTTAATGGAAAATTCATATTTACTTTATTTGATACTTTAGAATTAATGTTTTATAGAAGTACTTTTTTAAAGCCTGACACAAATTTTACCCTTCTTATATTTAAAGAAGAAAGAACATTAAATTATACTCCCAAGTTTACACACATAAAAATAACATCCAATGTTATCAGAGAATATGGTATAACTACTATAATCAAAATTAAAAAAAAAGAAGCAACAAGTTTTTTCCATCAATAACTTAAAATGGATTTAACATTCTTATCATTAAATACTAATGGCTTAAATAATGCAAATAAAAGATCAAAATTACTAAAATATTTAAATCTAAATAAGGCACAAGTAGTATTTCTCCAGGAAACACATTTTAAGACTAATGCTAGCTTTATTTGGAACCCTAAGGACTATACAGTCTTAGCTCAATTCTCCTATAGAACAAAGACAAAAGGAGTATAATTTCTCTGGAAGAAAAACATAATCACTCCAAAAGTTATTTATAAATATGAAGACAAAGAAGGTCTACTGGCATTTGTTATAATTAAATTTAATAACAGAATATTGACCTTAGCTAATCTATATTGGTTCCCAGGAATTGGAGCAAGAACGGTTAAAAAAACACCTATATTTTATTTCCAACAATTATAAAGGAAATCTTATAGTGGGAGGAGACTTTAATTGTACCTTAGAAGCTTCTGATACCACCAAGAAGTCTTTTCGCATAGCAACTATTTCAAAATCCTTAAAAACATGAATTGATTCATTTCATTTAATAGACACTTTTAAAGTAAAAGATGACAAATCCTTATTATTTTCCCATAAAGACCATAGATTTGGAACACAAACCAGAATAGACAAATTATTCATAGTTCAAGATTTACAAACAAAAATCCTCAACTTCTCAACAGTTCCATGCCCCTTCTCAGATCATGACTCTCTGATAATGAAGCTCCAAATAGAGTTTAAACCTTTAATCCTCTCAACTAGAATTCTATCATATATCATGAAAATTAAAGAATTCAGACCCTGGATGTTGTCAGAACTACAATTATTTCTTGAAATTAATAATACAACAAAAATCAGTAGAGTCATGGTTTGGGACTCATTAAAAGCATATTTATTAGGTAAGACCCTTAGCTGGTACAAAAACAAAGTTAGAGAGTTGGAATCTGAATCATTAGACTTGCAAACCAGACTCTTGATAGCAAAATCTAAAAAAAAAAATAAGAACTGTCCAGAAGTCAAAAAAGAAATAGAGGAACTAAATAAAAAATATAATGAAATTCTAGCACACAAAACTTGTCTAGCCTTGGAAAAATTAAAAATAAACTCATTAGCCACTTCCCCCAGATATCTACATAACTTATCTACAAGAATTAAAATACGGTCTAAAGCAAATAGAATTAGTAGTATATATCATGAAAAGAAAGGGGGAAAAGTATCAGATATAGGAGACATCCTTGAAGCATTTTGGTTCCATTATATGGAACACTTCAAAAAAGAAGATTTAGATACCAACCAAATAAACTTAGATACACACATTATCAATATAAAAAAAATTCCCAAAAACTTCAAAACTAGACCAATAAAAACCTACATCCTACAAATAAATTGTTGACAAGATAAAATAAAGTAAATCTAACAAAGCTTCAGAGATAGATGGTATAATTATGGAAAGTTACAAACTCTTCCCTTCAACAGTAATCTCCCTTTTTCATAAAACGTTGCTAGAAGTCCAGTCAGAAGCAAAAATACCACCCATGGAAATTTTCTCTCATAACACCAATTCTAAAAGATAATAAACCATCAGACCATTGTACCTCATACAGACCTATATCATTACTGAATAATGATTAAAAATATTCATGTCACTCCTAGCTAACAGAAAGAAAATTCCACTTTCAAAGATAATTAATAATGATCAAACTAGATTTTTATATAACAGGCACACACATGATAATATTAAAAGGATACTTACTCTTATAGATTATGTGAATAAAGAAGATAGAGAAACACTTGTAATCAGATTAGACATAGAAAAAGCCTTTGATTCCCTCAACTGGGAATATCTATTTCAAACTTTAGCATTATTTGAATTTCCTCCTCCCTTCATCTTATTACTAAAAAACATATATATTAATAACTTAGCCTACATTAAATTAGGTCCTTTCACCTCAGAATATATCCATATAATGAAAGGTACTAAACATGGATGCCCCCTTTCTCCTATTTTATTTGCTTTGGCTATAGCAATACTTGCAGAAATAATATGCAATAACCAAGAATAAAAGGAATAGAAGTCTATGACCAGTACATATCTAAAATAATGCTTTTTTCTGATGATATTTTATTAACCCTATCAAACTTCAGAGTCATTAGGAGAGCTAGAAGAAGTAATGGAGAAATGTTATAAGATTTCGGGTCTACACTTTAATTTATTTATTTATTTATTTATTATTTTTATTTTTATTTTACATTTGTTGACCGGGCTAGTCCAGCTGGATAATTTCCATTTTCAGTGGGGGCCCGGGGAAAAAAGCTCCACAGATTAAAACAAGGTTATAGAAATTAAACATTTACAATAAATGCCTGTGACACAGACAGTGAGCAACAATGCATACATATTAGTCTAGATCAAGTAATAAAAACACATAGTGCTATCTATGTATTGAGAAAGGCATTAATTCTTTACAGTACAATTATGTGAGGATGGGGTATTACATATTTTAAAATGTATATACATACTTGTAAAAGACATTGTTTGTACCCTATTTTTTTTTTTTATATGAGAACAGTAGTACCAGTACAGTCATTAAGTCATTTGTGATCACAGAGAAAGATTGCAGTTTTGAAATAAGGAAATATGATAGTAGAATGAAGAAAGTAGATTAGTCTGGATTGGTACAAGAGCAGAGCCAGAAGTTGTTCAGATGTAAAAGAAGTTGTTTTTTAAAAAGATGAAAGGAGCCTAGAGAGGTAATGTGTGAGGGGAGGTTATTCCATATTTTGCCTACTGAGTTGGAGAAAAGGCAGTTACCTGCAGAATTTGTAATTCTAGATGTGTTGACTTGTAGCTTTTCGGTGGAGCGCAGCTGTTTCAAGTTATTATAGGGGGTCAAGAGGTTACTAAGAGCAGGTGTCTTTGATGGTTGATATAGAATGTTATGTTATTAAGAGTTGTTGATAGATAAGTTTGTTAGGAAGTTCCAACCAGTGTAAGTATTTTAAGTTTAGACAGTGGTGAGTTCTATACTGGGATGCTGTGGCAAAATGAGCTATGTTGTGGTAGGATGTAGTCAGTTTCCTAAGGTTGCTTTTAGAGAGATTAGTGTAAATAGAGGAAGCATACAGTAGGGTAGAGATAAGATGTGATTGTGCTAAGGTGGTCCGTGCTTCTGGTGTAAGGAAGGGTTTAATTCTGTACAGTGAACCAATCTTTTTATTAACTGCTTTTATAGTGTTATTGATGTGATAATCATAGTTAAGATTATTATCAATAGTAACACCAAGCAGTTTGGTAGTAGAGTCGGGGGAGATGAGGGAATTATCACTTGCAGTAATAGAGAAGTTTAGTTGAGAAGATTTGTGGGTAGGTGAGAATAGTAATAGTTTTGTTTTCTTGGGGTTGAGGAGAAGACACCTTTTTGAGAACCACTGTTTGACGGTAGAAAAGGTAGATTGTGTCAGTGACTGGAGTTCAGATTGAGTGGAAGCTGTGAAAATAATGGTAGAATCATCTGCATATTGTATACAGGTAGTGTTTTGGATAGATGATTGGAGATCATTAATAAAGATAGAGAATAAGAGTGGGCCTAGTATAGATCCTTGAGGTACTCCTAAAGAGATAGGTAGTAGAGCAGATAGAGCATTTTTCCATAGTACTGCTTGTTGTCGGTTTTCAAGATAGGATGAGAACCAGGTTAAGGAAGAGAAATCCAAAGCAAGGGATTTTAATATGTGTACAAGAAGTGTATGGTTGACCATGTCGAAGGCTTTTGACAGGTCTAGGAAAAGAGAAGAGGTTAGTTTGTTGTTGTTACGGTTACAGTTGATGGTGTTGGTAAAAGAAAGTAGTGCAGTGGTAGTCCTATGTGAAGGTCTAAATCCATGTTGAGTGTTAGCTAGTAGGTTGTTATGAAGGAGATGGTTAAGTAGTTGTTTGTGTATACATTTTTCCATGATTTTAGCTAGTGGAGATAATAGCGCTATAGGGCGAAAGTTAGAAAGGTCAGTGGATTTGCCTCCTTTGTGTAAGGCTATGATGTGTGATATCTTCCAGATTGCTGGAAAAGTACTTTCTTTTATGGATCTGTTTATTAGGATAGAAACAGGGTAGGCAATAGCTTTAGCTGCTACTTGAAGGAATTCAGCAGGAAGCTTATCTGCTGAGGGGTAGTGGGTTTAAGTTTTTGTAAAAGAGATTGTATGTAGGAGGTGGGTATGGGTTGAAGTTGAAGGGGAAGAAGGGAGTTGTTGATGTTACTTAAGAGCAGTTGGGACGCATCAGGAGATAAGTGGTTAGCTAGACTTTGTATGGAAGTAGTAAAGAAGGTATTGAAGTTATTGGCTATTAAAGAGGGATTATCAGGGTCTAAATTCTGTGGGTTGGGTGTAACTACTTTGCCTGGGGTAAGTAGATTATTGATAGTAGACCAGAACTTTTTTGGTTCTTTTTTGGTGGATTGCTGAAGTTCAAAGTAATAATTCTTTTTATCTGAAAGGATGGCTTTTTTGGTATTGTTTCTGAGCTCTCTAAAGGTTTGATGATCTGTTGGGTTTCTAGAGGAACGCCATTTTTTCCAAGATTTATTTCTGAGTATAATTTTTTGTTTAGTATTAGAGGTTAGCCAGGGTGCTGTTTTGGTCTTTGTTCTAATGGTATGACTTGGGGCATGTTGATTTAAGATTGCAAGGAATGCTGAGTTGAAATGTTCAACGGCATTGTTAAGTGAGAGGTGTTTTAGAGGGGTCCAGTTGTATTGTGAAAGTTCTGTTTGAAACTGTTCAGGATTAAATTGTTTTTTTGAATATAGTGTTCTATGAGAGGTAGGTAAGTTTAGATTATTTTTAGCTCTAATGACATAGGTGAGGGAGTGATCGCTAAGGTCATCAGGAAGGATGCCAGTTTGGTAGGTTTGTAGGGGGGAGTTTGTAAGAATCCAGTCTAAGGTGGCTTCTTTTTTGCTCTTATTATTTATTCTAGTGGGACTATCAATTAGTTGTTTGAAACCATAAAGGTTTATATGGGAAGTAGGGTTAGCATTGTTACAAGATTTCCAATCAATGTTAAAGTCCCCAAGGAATAGTGTTTCTTGAGGGAGGTTATTAGAGAGATGTTCAAGAAGTTGTTCTAAAGTGGGGATGTTATTTCCAGGGGGGAGGTATGCACAGATGATGTTTATTGCTTTAGTAGTGTTAATTTGAATTTTGGAGCAGATTATTTCAGCATTATTGATTTGGGTAAGGGTAAGGTCAAGAAGAGTAAGCTTCAGGTTTGTTTTATATAGAATAGCTACTCCACCTCCCTTCCTGGAGGTGCGATCAAGTCTAACAATGTTATATCCAGGTGGGGTAATTTCAATGTCTTTAATTGAAGGTTTTAGCCAAGTTTCTGATAAGCATAGAATATCAAATTTGTGTACTTCTAATAGGGCATGGAGTTGACTAATTTTGTTACAGATGCTATGTATATTGAGATGGGCCAAGGATAATAAGTTAGAGGGTGTAGTGGATGAAAGAGAGAAGGGTTTGATATGATTTTTGTGTGTTTTGGTAGTAGTAGCTTGAGGGCCTGGGTTGGGGTGTATGTCACCATCTAGTAGTAGATGGAGTAGTGTAAAATAGTTTTCAAGTTTATGTTTTAGGAAGGTGTCGAATATCTTCTTTGTTTTAGTTTTTAGTAGTTTGCAGTGTAATAGCCTGTGGTATTTGGCAAGTAGGTAGATGGATTGTGAGGAGGTATGTAAGAAGGATGGAGGTGGGGATGTTGCAGGTGTACTGGTATGTTTTGAGGGAAGTGAGAAACAGTTATGGAGTGTTCATAGGAGGTTAGGAAGTAGGTAGTAATGAGAAGGAATAATAGTAAGAAGGAGATAGGTAATTTCAGTTGTGACTGAAGGATAGTTGTAGTCATGATAAAATAGTTGTAAGTTTGAATGTGGTTTACTGGTGTGTTGTAGGTGGAAGTACTGTTGGAGTGTAGGGCAAGTGGTAGGGGTTGTGATATTTTATATTAATAGATCAAAATCAAAATTTCTATTTTTAAATAAGAAAAAAGAACTACAAGTTACAGATAAATCTATCATAGGAAAACAAGAACATAAGCTAAATTATTTAGGAATAGTGTTATGCAAAAATATAAATGAAACAATATTAATAAATTATAAAAACATTATTGAAACAATAAAAATATATATAGAAAAGTGGAACAAAAGTATATTAACTTTTAAAGACAGATTGCAATTAATAAAAATGGTCTTATTGCCAAAAATACTATATGTAGCATTAGCAATGCAGTTAATTCCTGAAAGATGCATTCTTAAAGAAATATATTCATGTTTAATAACATTTTTAGGGTATCCCAAAAAGAATAGAGTAGCTCTAACTCATCACATTAGACCCTGGAAACAAGAAAGATTGAACTTCCCAGAAATAGAAACATATATAAAAGCATCTCTGCTTAAATCTACAATCGACTGGATAAACCCAAATTATTTTGCAAACTGGAAAGAATTAACAACGGCTATATTAACAAATGAATTTAATCTGTTAAAAAAATTTTTAATAGTCGACAAATCAAACAAACCCTGGTACATACTATGCATAAGTATACAATATAATATAGCAAAACCTTCTAAAACAACATTGATTAATCATTACATTAATTCCTTTAGGAAACTTATTAATGCAAACATACATCTAAAACTTGGGTTTGACCTTTTAACCCCATTTACCATCTCTAAGAACTTTCCTCACAAAATATATAGGGAAACAAAAACCTCCCAGGAACAAAATGGATTCTTATGCTGGTTTTATTGTGTAAATAAATTAAATGTTTTAGATATACATATGATAAAAACTGCTTACAATATTCTAACACAGGACTGGTTAACCTTACAAAGCAGTCTAATGTACACTCAAGATTTATGCAGATTAATTAATAATTCCTCATTTAAAGATATTCCAAATCTTATAAGTTTTCTGTATGAATTTATATATAATAGTTATGAAAAGAAAAATTCCATTTCAAATCTATATAAAGAGTTAATAACATATAAAACAATTCCCAAACCATCATACTGGAAGTTCTTAACAAAATATCAGTCATTGCAGTTAACAGAAGAAATTAAAACTAACATCTTACTATCAGTTAATTACACCTCAAACACACAGTACTGGAAAATATTTAACTGGAAATACTTATATAGAGCATTTTTATCACCAGATAGAATAAAAAGATCAGTACTACTACAAATGTTTTTGCTGGAGGTGTGAAAAGTCAAATAAAACAGACTGGATTCATATGTTTTATGAATGTAATAAAATTAAATCATATTGGAATGGAATCAATCATTTTTACAAGCTTTATTTAATGAATCTTTTACCTTAACTAAAGTATTAATTATACTAAATGTAAGTGAAGGTCCCTACCTGAATAAGACAAATATATATTTGTTATGGACAATACTTGTTATATCTAGGAAATGCATAACCAGAAGGTGGAATTCAAATACACCCCCGACCTTGGAAGAATTCTACACTTTACTGAAGACAACTGCAACGATTGAAATAAAAATCAAAGAACTACTAATCTATCCCAGGCCATTGGTAAATAATCTTTAGAAGAAAGTTATATCTTTGTTGGACACTCTGCAATAATCAATATTATAGTTGTTTAAAATGATATTCAAAAATATTATGTAAATGTTATTTTAATTGAAAATAAAAAAAAAATTGAGAAAATAAAATAAGGAGAGAGTGGGATTTTGGATGCAAACCCTTCAGGAGAATAATAACAGCCATAGAAGAATATTATATACATAAGGTAGCAGAACGCATTCTAAGAACTAAGCCAACACAAATTACGGAGAAAGGAGATTTTTGCCAATTGAGGTTATTGCCATTAAGGGAACAGAGAATAGGTAAGAGGGGGCTGGAATTTATTGGAGACAACTTTCAGAGGAGCCTAGGTATCGGGAGTAAATAACTAGAGATTGTGAAAGGTAATAGAATGGAAAGAGGCCAAGAAGACATTTGGACTGTAGGCTAGAGACAGCCTTCCTTATTAGGGAGTAATATCAGAGTATAGGCAAAGATAAAGGGATAGGGGAATACACTGTGAAAGACCAGTACAGTTTTTAGTAGAACCTAGAACAAAACCTGTTGTTAAAAAGTGATAATTAGTAGGGCATATAAAATATTGCATGATAACTATAGAAGTCAATTAGAGGAAGTTAGAAAAGCTTGGGAAGAGAGACCGAATAAGTAATTCACAAGAAAACAATGGAAGGACATATGTATGGCTCTTAAGTATGCAGCAAAGTCTGGAACATTTAGGATTTTTGCTTGGAAGTGTTTGCATACATATATTTTTTTTACCACAATGAGACTCCAATGAGTTTTTCCTCAGGTAGATGGCAAATGTTGGAGATGGGGAAGAAAGAGGCAACTGGGAGCATGTTTTGGGAGTATAATGAGCTAGCAGACTTCAACAATTTCCTACAGAGTACTCTGTCAGAGATATTGGGTGTAACTAAGGAAATTAATTTTTGAGCTGGAATACAATATTTGAATTGCCTAGACATAGTAAGTCCTTGTTAAGTTTAAGTCTAGTGGCTACCAAAAAAGCAATTACTAGAAAATGGAAATCAAAGTGTAAACCAACTGTATATGAAGTTCTGAATATTGTAACAGATATACAAGAATTGGAAGTGGTATCTTGTGACAAAGATGGGAGCAAATTATGCAGAAAAAAATGGAATTTGTAGGAATAGTACAACAGTACATGCAGAATAATGATTTTGTGGAGGAGTGAGAATTAATGGAAGGCAGGAATTGAGCAGTTTATGTAATGATGGATTGTTGATGGTTACACAAAAAACATATGTGATGTGTAATGTTTGTAACTAGGGACATGTTAATATGGTTTGTTTGCTTTTATATAAACATATACTTGACTATGACTTGGGTGATAATTCATTATAGGTGTTAAAATGTTATGAATTTGACAATTTACTCCCAAACTTTGCTTAGAATTTATTACTACATTTTTCCATAAATGTTGTTACTGGTAAATTTATGTATAACCTGGTGCCTTCAACTGTAGTAGAAGTCCAATAGTGAGCAACTTGCCTCTGTTTGAGTTCATGCTTCATTGCTTTTATATTCTGCTTATCATTTTCCTGCTTAAAATTATATTATGTGTCTGCCCCATCCCACAATAACTCATTAAGTTAAAGTTTCTTATAGAGCTCCAATATTCATTATTTGATTGGATGGCTCTGTAACTAGCCTTTTTGCTTTTCTCTAGCTAGCCTGCTTGAAAAATGTTCCTAATGCTCTCATGCTTTTGTTGTGATGGTTTTATATGGCTGTGTCTCTGGCTTCCACCTCTTATGGCAATCTGGTTTCCAAAGTTCCTCCCTCCCCTCTTTCATTGCTATTCTCTGTTGTATAAGTTATTTATGTACTCTTCCCACCCACTGTTTTCCATAGATCTATGATACTGAGTGCCCACCCAGGAAACCAGTATTACTCTTGAGAAAACCTCCTTTACTTACATATTGTCTCTTGTTCATTTTCCTAGAGCTTAGCAAAGCTTGGAGTCCTAGCCTGTGTTTCAGAAGTGTTTTACTTGTATCCAGTGCCATCCAAACAAAGTTAAATACCTTTGACTGCTAAATTGTACTTGTTTAAGTTATTTTGAGTAATTTCTTCTGTTTCTTGCTTTTATGTGTGCATTTCACTGTATTTTTTGTAAACAATTGCTCTTTCTCTGTACTGCTGTAAAACTGTATTGAAACCACCTTCAGCAAGGTATTTCCAGCTAGCTGTTTAACTGGTTTGTGGTAGCACTGCACTCATAGGTCTCTTCTACTGTTAGAAGGACTGGGTTTTTTCATGTTGTGGTAGGAGGTGTTTGCCTTTTCTATCTAAGTTGGAAAATACACAAAAAGACTCATAGTGTAGAAATTTTCTAGGCCAGAAGGCTCATTAGTTACTTTTCATTTTTTCTGTACTGCTATAAATGTTGCACGTTTGCATAGGTCAGTGGTGGCCTGTATAGTAGCAAACACCTAGAAAGCAAATGTTCCCTGTAGAACATGCCATAAAACTGTTCTATGTCAAACAAAAATATAGAGCAAATACAGCAAGAGGTTCTCCTGTTCGATTCTCGGCTGGAGTGCCTTCTGTGTGGAGTCTGCATGTCCTCCCCACAGTCGAATGGAGTTCGAAAGACATGCGTGAATGGGCATGCCTTCACTGAAGGGTGGGCGCTGAGCTGGCAAATCGGCACCATAAAAATCTACTGCCAATCATTAGTGGACCGGAGTTCCGCTGTGGCGACCCCTAACATGGAAAAGCCGAAAAGACAAACAACAACCTTGGGCATCAATAAACTTAAAGCAGCTAGGTAGGCATTGAGTGACGATACTTACAGATTTAGTAGAATTCAGTATTCTGTAAGCATTAAAGGTAGTAGAATTTTAGTAATTTTAAGCATAATCTGCCCCAAGAAAGCACCCTTAGTAGCCTTCTAACTACAATACACCATCCCCTTTTAGCTCACCCTCAAAGGACTGGACAGGATGGATATGCAATTTTTTAACTTTTCTGTAGCCAGCTTGGTGGATATGGGCATTTTGAGACAATCTGAGTGCAGGAGTAATCACGACAAATGGAAAGAAGTATGTGAGATGTAAAAAAGTTTAATATCCCTTTGAAACAAGTATAGCTTAGTTAATAAACAACATGTAAGCACTTTCGTTTTGTGAAATATAAGACTTCATTAGACAAATTAAATCAATTAATTAAAACATTTAAATACTTCATTCAAAAAATTGTCAAACAAAAAACAACTGAAGCTGAATTTTTGTCTGAATGCGAGAACCTTACAGCAATGTTTTTAAGGCGAGAGTATCCCCTTGAACTAGTTTGTATCTTAAAAGAAGAGGTGGTATGGAAGAGAGAATGTGGGTTCTATAAACCAGTTCTGGATCAGAAATGGAATAATTCATTTAACATAGTATTAAAAGTTAGTGATGGAGAATGTTTTGGGCACTCTTTTGTGACAACATTTAATATGGAAAGTGACACCATAAAATGTATAATTTTTAAAAACTGGGAAATTATTAGGAATGACTTGGAATTAAGGGACAAAATGGATATTAGACCCAGCATTATTTATGGAAAGGGTATAACTCTAAAAACTATATTAGAGCGTCCTATCCCACATAAGAAAAGTATAGTAATTAGAGCTATGCAAAATGGGGCCATTGTGGGTATTGTAAATATATTTTAGTATGTGAAAATCTAACTATCTGTGATAACACTGTATTGAAAAATAGACATAATTGTTTAACCAAGGAATTGTATATACTGCAGTCTGTCAACAGTGCGCTGCCTTTTATATTGGAAAGACAGAGCACATGTTAAAAGAATGTATATATGAACAGATGTATGACATAAGAAAGCAAAAAAAAACTAATGCCCTAGCGAAGCACATTTTAAAGTATAACCAAAACACCAAACAGGAGACAAATTCACCCTAAACGCACTACTAATAACTTGTAAAAACAGGGTGAAGAGAGTACAAAAATGCAGGCTGTAATCAAAATGCTTTATTCACACCACTAACTCATTAGTTAGTGGTATAAATAAAGCATTTTGATTACAGCCTGCATTTGTTGACTCTCTTCACCCCTGTTTTTACACATTTTAAAGTAGACAGACCATCATTTTAAATTTACTGTAATTCAAAAAATTGACCATAGTATAAGGGGAGGCCCTTGGACAATTTTTTTTTTTTTTTTAGAAAGAGAGGAATTATTTTGGCAGTTAGCATTGAACACAACTGAATACCCAGGCTTAAATGAACATTGTTCTATAAATAGTATTTTGAAGTTAAAAGCATTAAAGAGATGAAAATAGTCTTAATTTGTACCCCTTATTTTTATTGCATCAAATTAGTAACCTTAGTTGTGCTATGTATTGTGTCTGTAGGTGACTGGGTAAAAGTTGGGGGTTTGGCTTTTATAATGTTTTATGACTGGCTAATATAGTGGACTTGTCTGTTTAGTTTGGTTTTACTTGATCTGATGGGTTGTTTTTTGTTTGATGATTTTTGAATGAAGTATTTAAATGTTTTAATTAATTGATTTAATTTGTCTGATGAAATCGTGTATTTCACAAGATGAAAGCACTTACATATTGTTTTTTAGCTAAGCTGTACTTGTTTCGAATGGATATTACACTTTTTTATGTCTCACACAGTTCCTTCCATTCTGCGTGATTACTCCTGCATTCTAATTGTGTTTTAGCAGTTTGTGGTGTGTTGCTTCTTGGTTTCATCGGTAGTATTGTACTTGAGGTTATCATCAGTTCATTTCAAGCAGAAGTGGGTGTGTCACGAATTGAGTGACACATGCAGTGGACCCGGGCTGTGCAATAGTCTGTAAATTACGAAAAACTGGCCTGTGATGGTCCTATTCTCAAAACAATTATTTCACTGTGCGTTGAGTCAAACAGAACTAATTCAGGAAGTTTTATGAAACATCAATACTCGGTGGCTTTTACAAGTATAGCTGTATTAATCGCTATCATAAATAAGCCAGAGTTCATGCT
This sequence comes from Protopterus annectens, assembly GCF_019279795.1. Lineage (NCBI taxonomy): Eukaryota > Metazoa > Chordata > Ceratodontiformes > Protopteridae > Protopterus > Protopterus annectens. Next base: position 1,344,067,389 of record NC_056739.1, on the reverse strand, counting down.
ACATTTTCAAAAGTCTTATCTATTACAGTTACCTTTATATATATGTTCCGGTCTGGTCTCAAAAGAAAAAAAAAGGTACGAATGTGTGTGTGTGTGTGTGTGTGTGTGTGTGTGTGTGTGTGTGTGTGTGTGTGTGTGTAAGCTGAAATAACCAGCAAAAAAAGAAGTGGACATAAGAGTGTGAAAGAAAGTACCACAGTCTTACCTAAAGCTTCTTCCTTGGGGTCACAACGTGGAGCACAGTGTGCTAATAAAATAACTGTATTCAGAATAAGCACAGATGTAATCATTTTTTGGTGGTATTGTACTTGTAAGGACTGCCCTTGTGAAAGTATTGTTTTCTTTTTACATTTTGTTGTATGTTCAGAGGGAATGCATATTCATGAATGACATATCACGGGGGTGGGTTTTGGGTGGGGCTGGCTACTGCGCATCTGGTGAGGCCCTCAAGTACAATATCGCCGTTTCATCTTGAGACAATGTAGCAATTATCTTATGCTTATCAACAACCACTTAATCCTTAAAGAAAAAGACACAGTATGCAAGCGGTGTACTTATATAATGACACTGGAGGCTAAACTCTCGGACACAAGAGTATATCAGGTTGTTGAAATCACATGCAAAGCCCTGCATCACAAAGCACACAACACACACACACATAGACTAAAGTATGCTCAGGCACTGAAAAGCAATCTTTCTAAACAGCAAAGATCACCTAAGCCCCATTGTCAAAGCTATTCCTCAGCAAAGACACTCAGAAAAAACAAAAGCACACATACTGTAACTCTCAGCATAGCCTCAAACACTAAGCCCCTAAATAACACACTTCAAAGGACACTTTTCATAGGGACCTTCATTGTAGAGTATACTAATGCCTTCTAACCAGGCTGAACAAGGAGAAGATACTGTTAGTTCTTTATCCAGAGCCAGGATCCTCCAAATCATGCATGAACTGAAGTCATTACACCGCAGGTACCAGTATGATTCCATCATAGACCGTGTAGGTGTGAATGACCTGACATGTACCTCCCTGGACTATATGAAGAGAGATATTATGGAGCTTTCAGGCTATGTGTCGCAGGCTGGTATGAGCCTATCACTGAGCAGCATACTACCATCACCGAGGATGATGCCACAATATGATCAAAGCATGATTGATTTCAATAACTAGCTGTCTTTATGGTGTCATTCTAAGAGGATCTAGTCTTTGTCAGATTGGGAAGACATGGTTAACAGAGCACATTGCTTTGGCAAGGATGGTCTGCATTGTATCCCCCCCCCTAGGATTTCAATTACTGGCTAAAACATTATCCAGCTCCATAGTGCCTCCTTTAGGTAATGCCTAATTGACAAACCTACCAACACAGCAAAATCCACTCAACCACACCTCAAGGTGTTGCTACTCGATGCCAAGAGCCTAAATAAAAAAACATCACTCCATCCAAGTCCTTCTCAAACTCAAGAATATAGATATCTGTGCAGTTACTGAGACATGGCTTAAAACATCAGAGAATACCCTGGGTAGTGCAAGGTTTCAGTGCCTTCCACACTTTTAGACCAGTAGCTGCACAAACAAGGGCTAAAGGTGGAGATGCTTCAATATACATCAGTAACAAGCAAACCTTTAAGGTGGTCAAGCAGGATGACATGCTGGAGTTCCTCCACATGCAGATCACCATAGACAAAATCCTGTATCATATGCTAGCTGGCTGTAGGTCATCCTCCATATGCCAAGAAGCTCACAATGCATACTTGGACCAACTGGATACGCTTACCATCCAACCTAACACCCTACTCATAGAAGACTTTAATTACTCCTGTATAGAGTGGGAATCTTACATGGCCATAGCTCTAAAGGTACAGAGATTCCTGGATTTTGTAAATACAAACACCCTTGACCAAATAGTGAATACACCAACAAGAGGGTCCAACATACTGGACCATGTGTTCACAAATGTGGAAGAATGCTGCCCCCCATGCCTCATCATCCTTGACAATGTCCAATCATAAAGCTGCCTCCTTCAAAATCAGAATCAACTTCATAATCCCATTAAAGCCTGTAACAGTTAGGAACTATTCCAAGGCAAATTACCTTTTATTTAGTGATGGTTTGTCAAAATTCAGTGCTCTTCCAAACCCCACGAACATAGCAGCCTATGCTGAATTCTTCTCACAAACTCTGTACAACATGTCAATGGCTGTGTAGAAGCTGCTGTACTGACCAGAAGTGAGCCCAGGACTAGTCCCAGAAACAAACCATCCTAGTGGCATCCCAAATGAAACAGGATATACAACAAAAGGAAAATAATTATAGTAAAAATCAGGAGGAGCAATTTCAATAAAGATAAAAACTCTCTTATCAAATGAAATAGGCAACTAAGAGGGATAATTAGGTTACACAAAGCCAGTTTTGAGGTTAAGATAGTCTCCCAGGTGAACGATTACCATAAAGGCCTTCTTTAGCTATCTTAGGAACCTCAAGGGCAGTGCACAGCAATGTGCTGAAATGGGGGTTAATAGTGCCACATTCAATGAGCTAGATGAAATAGAAAACCTGTTAATGGACAAATCCACTTCCAACTTTAACCTCCCACCCCCAACCATCCCGTCAAAAATACCTTCAACCACAACTCCACCAGCTTTAACTAGAGAGCATGTACTGGCTGTGCACATTAAAGCCATGAACACAGCTTAAATGAGCACCGATAACATCCCATGATGCCTTCTGAACAGTCCAAAATATGACTTATCAGAACCCCTGGAGTCATTGTTTAACTATAGTGTTAAAAGAGGCTTTATGCCATGTGAATGGAGGACTGTGATGTCATCCCCCTTCATAAGGAAGGACCTTCAACAGATCACAGAAACTACAGACCCATTACTCTGATTAGTGTTATTTGCAAAGCCATGGAAAGAATTATCATGGAAATGATCAACAAGGACATAGGAGACCTCCAGTCACTGGATGCATCTCAGTTTTGCTTTGTTAAAGGAAGCTCACGCTTACTAAATCTGGTGGACTTCTTTGAAAAGGTCACTAAGGTAATGGATAAGGGGAAAACTATGGTTACTGCCTGTCTAGATCTGGCTAAAGGATTTGATGCAAGAACTAGTTATGAACCCCTTTCTAACACACTGGATGGCTATCTGCCTCACTGATATGACCCAAGAGGATAGAAACAGTGAGGCCACCTCCACAAACAGGCCAGTCAACAGTGGAGTCCTCCAGGACTCTGTGCTATGCCCACTCCTGTTTGGCATCTACTTCTTGAATGTTAAAGCCAATGTCAAAAGCCTCTGGCTAACCAAGTTCGGAAATAATTACAAACTGGGAGCAATCATTGAATCCCCCCAAGATGAGAACACCCTTCAGGAAGGTCTAACAGACAAATGCTTGGTGCCAAAGCCACTGCTTAAAACTCAATACCAAGACCACAGTACCTTTTGGGAAGTTGGTCATCCAGGGTAACTATGTCACAGATAAAACACCCTTAAAAGTTGATTCACTAGTCAGGGATCTGGGAACTCATGTATATAGTAGATATAATTCATGTAGATAACCATTGGATAGTAAGAGAATCATTTTATGTTGATCAACTTATAAGCAAAGGGCATGGTATCTAAGTGCAAACAGGTCATCATAACACTATACTCAGCCCTCATCAGACCCATCATAAAATATAATTCCACCCTCAGTATGTACCTGGCCAGACATATGCAGCAACTGGAATGTCCACAAAGGTTGCTTACAGAAAGAATACAGAGAGAAAAAACAAGGTCCTACGTTTATCACCTCTTTACTTGGTATCATATAGACTTCTGAGAGGTGATCTTTGCCTGGCATACAAGGCATCTCAGGACCCTGTTTTATGAACGTTTTTGCATATCTGCAAAACAAACAGCATCAGAACTACTAGATTAAAAGACTTAAATTTTACTTGCAACATAGATAGGACATGTTGGGCAGCCAGATATGTTTCTTAGAGAATTCCCATTCTCTGCAACTGTCTCCCCCCTCCATTTGAAGCAGAGTTCCTCATTATCACTATTTAAGTGCAACTTAGACCAATGGATAGGTAACCAGAAATTAACCCCTGGTCTGGTGCCTATGTCTCTGATGGACACAGGCAGGCAGAAAATCACCCCTTATATAAAGCAAATTTGTGAGTCACATTTGGGTTACACGATTAGACTTATAAAGGCCCTTGAGGTCATTAGCTTAGTATATAGCTATGAACCAATGAACCAGACTGCTAGTAATGAGTCCAAATGTCCATCGGAATAGTGAGACAGAATATATGCTGGACAAATGTGTAGGAAGGGCAGTTTTAGTATTTACCCTTTCCAGCCAAATATTTACCTCATTCCCAAAAGCTAAACTGGTATTCCTGAAAACATTTTATCTTTCTTCCAAACCATATTAGTCTCTACTGCCCAAGGAATTCCTTAATCCTTGACATTTTCTCTTTATAACTCCCAAATTTTCTATCCTACATTTTTGACTTCCTTACCCAGTCACGTGTATCTTCTCACTTTTAGCTGTGGTAGGACACCTGCTGTTTCCTTATAATCACCTATTTGATCAGCACATCAGTAAGCTCTTGTTTAGGGAAATGGATAGCATGTTAGGGTTAGGTGCAGGGACTGGGTTAGGAACCTGTTTCTTCTCCGAATTTACAAAGCACCCAATAAGTTATCATCTCTGCCTTGTATAACAAAAGCAAGTGCTGTCTGAGTGAAGGACAGACGTTCATTACTTGATCCCATTGCCATCATATATGCAAATGTTTCCCCTTTCCTATACCACAGTTCCAGCAAACCTCTTCTTCCTATTAATCATCTTCCTTCATTTTCCAGAAAGTTCTATATCATCTATGTATCAACCTTATGTAAAAATGAATGATCATTCCCAACTTACGTTTTGAAGCCATCTAACTGCTTGCCACCATTCTTCCCACCACTCTTGCTTATGTTAGTCCTCACTTTCTTTAAACTATCTTTCAACATTTGCATAGTCGTGCAACTTCTTATAAAGTAAATTGAGTTGAGGAAAAGCCCCCTGCCCACCTGGGTAATGCTTTCTAACCCTAACCCTAACCTTATTCTTATCCCTCTGCCTAACCCTAACATGCAGCTTACCTGCAAAAACCCTTGCCATAACACTATCACTATTCAGACACATTTGAGCTGAATGTGGTCAGGTTATGGATAGTACATCAGAAAAGGAAATCTGTTTCCTTTTTTAGGGTACTGAGTGTTGATCTTTTGTACTGTTAATATAATGAATGGCTGACATGCTTTTTTCAATGTTTTTTGAGTCAATCATTTAACATGTTGACTATTCATTATATATATATATATATATATATATATATATATATATATATATATATATATATATAGGAGCAGCACAGTGATGCAGTGGATAGTGCTGTTGCCTCAAAGCAAGTGGTTTCCAGCTTTGATTCTTGTCTGCGGTGCCTTCTGTGAACAGTCTACATGCCACCGCTGTGTTCATGTGGATTTCCTCCCACATTCCAAAGACATGCAATAGGGGTATTAGACACTCTAAATTGGCTATAGGTGTGACTGTGTGTCTGTGTGCAGGTATGTGGTATAGAAGAACTATCGTGGCAGGGCTAGCCACGCGGCGGTGTAAACTTTGGTTCTAGATAATTGTCACTGTTGAAGTGACATCCCAATCCCATGTGCAAAATGGGAAAAAGGGTAGTATTTGCAACAGCATTATTTACATTATTTTATGTCAATTGCACCTCATTTTGATTAAGTACTTAGGATCCTTATTGTAAAGAGTCAAGCTTAGTCTATGGCGTACTATGAATTTGAAACTTTGCAGTGAGAGCACTGATCTATACAGCTTTTTATTTCAATTTACTGTTACCACTGTGAACTCCTACATGAGGAAGTACGATTTTAAATAAAGAGGGCACTCATCTGATCTCTAAGCATTCTCCCTCAGGAATTGAATGCATAGCTTTTGCTATAGTTAACTCAGAAAACATATTGAGTGCTGTTCCCCAGCAAAAGCCTGTGATACTACTGACCATTGGCTTTCCTTGGATGCATCAACATAAACTATAAAAGGCCTATTAAAATACAGAGATACTAAGAAAGTGTCTGAATACAACATTTCCATTAACAACTTGGAGGCATTGTCTGTCTCAAGGGCCCAAGTTTTTTAAGGGATCTTTCCTTTAGTCAGATCTATAAGAAGGCATACTATTGATATAAAACGGGATACCAACTTTTGATACCACCCAGCTAATTTCAGGAATACCTCACCTACTTCCTTGTACCTGGGATAGGCTACTTTCTCACTGCTTCTATTTTTTTTTTTCTAGAGCCTAACCATCTCACTACTTATTACATATCCTAAATATGGCACCTCTCTCATTTCCAGCTTGCTCTTGGAGGCATTAACATTTAACCTGGTTTGTCTCAGGGAGGCTGTTATATTATACACCTTAGTTAGATGGAAACCCTGGTTCTCAGTTTCTATTATGACATCATCTTGTTAAGCAGCAGCATATTTGTCATTTAACTTTTGGCTTCTGCTTATTAATCTTACTGAAATGTGCCTCCTTAAAATTCTGCCTTTCCCATGGCTTCAGCTGCTAGAGGGATTTGCCAGTATCCCATTGTTAGATCCAATGTTGTCAACCACCTTGCCTTTCTCAGCCTTTCTCTTATAGTTTCATAGGTTTTTATTAGGCTAGTTAACTGTGAGTATCATAAGAAGCCTAATATTACATTCCCATGTTAGCTTTTTGGCCCTTGTGTTTTGTGTATGAGTAATCCAGATGTGGGCAGAACAATGATATTTTGGGACATTTACTTGTTGCCCTTATCCATGCTATAGGTGGATTGAACACTCTAAATTTCCCCTAGGTGTGAGTGTGTGCATGTGTGTGCCTTCTGTGGAAGGTTGGGTGCCGGGCTGGCAACTCGACACTGCAAAACTCCACTGCCAATCATGAGCAGACAGGTGATCCACTGTGGTGACCCCTAACTGGGAAAAGCCGAAAGAAGAAGAAGAAGACTTGTTGCCCCTATCCATGAAGGACATGGGTGCTAAACCCTCAAGAGGAGTGAATCTGTGTTTTCAGATCCATTCATCCAAACAAAATTAATTCATCAGTCCCAGGTATTCAGTAGCTATCAAATTTTGAAATTTGTTTTGCTTTTTAAAAGCATTACAGAGCCTGATTTTCCATCAGGTCTTGGAACTAACACTATGGGGCTTTCCATTCACTTTTTGATTTCTCTGTCACTCACTTCTTAAGCACTTTTTTTACTTCCTCTTACACTGTCTTCCTCTGTAACTCTAATACTTTGTATGGCTCTAACTTGACCTTTCTACCTGGAACGGTCTCAATATGGTGCTTAATCAGGTTTGTTCTGCCAAATATCCCTGAAAACACTTTTTCTTAACAGAGCTTCCCTTACTTCTTTAATGAAGTGAAACAGTCCTTCCCACACCTTTCCATAAGTTCATGCACTTATATTGCTTCACTTAATTTTGACTTCAATGTCATTGTTTACTTTCCAGTTTGAGCAAGAAAGAGTGCAGTAATTGTAAGTCTCTGGACAGTCCTGCTACAATCACTCTATGGTATAATAGTTTCTGTCGTTGTTGCCCCAACGTAATGCCTATCTCCTGTAGTTTCTGATTTCCAGTGTTGTCTAACAGTTGCATCTTGACTATTTAAATGCCCCAATACACAGTGCACTATGGAAGTTAAAACCTCCAGAGTGTGGCAGATTGTTTTTATATCCTTCACAGTTGCAGAAGCGTCTTCTGCCATCTTGAATTCAAACCCATGAGGAGGAAAGGTCAGAAATGTTAAGGTACATAGAATACCTATTGTACCTCAAAAGTTCCCCAAACTGACATTTGTCAGCAGTCTGGGAATTTGTGTACAAAATCTACCCTAAGTAAACTCCATCCTGCAAATTAAGAGCAGGTTTTAGACAGTGTATTGTTCAGAGTGAATAGAACAAATCTGTTGCCTTGGACATTCTCTTGTGCAACCAGCCACCCATATCCCCAAATAAACATTTTCATAGATGTTAGTAGAAAGATTTAAATACTTTTTGAGTCAATCACTATCTGATTTTTAACTTTAGTATGATCAGTAATATTTTGGGGCTTATCCTGTTTGAGAAAACTGACTAAAAGTTTGGAAGACTTTTGACCCATTCCCCAAAATTTGAAAACATCTTTTGTTTGAAATGTGAAAGATGGGTAATATGAATGAATGAATATCCATTTAATAGGCATATTATTGATATTATTTAATTATGTAATTAAAATTTGAACTGAATATTGGAAATAAGCAGCTGAATCTTATTTCTATATTTAGAATCTTCTTAATTCTACTCTTGGATTTATATGAGGCAAAACCAATTAGATGACTTTGATTGTGTCTTTTAATGCAGCCCATTTGATGTCAAAATGTAGGTGTGTATCTAAGGCAGTGATATGAAGTAGATTTAGATGATTCTATGTATTCTGAATAACTCTGTGATCTTTTAGTAGGGATGCATTTGTGTGCCATCTGCTGCTGTTCTCCTGTTTTGAATTTAACTTGATATGTAAATAAGGTAGCAGTGTGAGAAGGTCCTGAATTCTAGTTTGATCTCATGTATCCCTGGAACAAAGGGGGTTCAGCAGAAGGAAAATGTCTACTGTTGACCAAGACTTACATAACACTGTAAAGAAAGCAAATTATTTGTTTGTGAGAAATTTAGCCCAGAACATGTGACCTGAAGTGTGAGCTGTCATGAGTTTCCTTCAATGTTATTGAATCTAAATTTTGTGAAATTACATCCAATAAAATAAAATATTCTAATGAAATATACCTAATGTTGATTAAGAGTCATGTAGTCTCAAACCAACATGAAAAGATGTTAATCAAATGTTTCAAGTAGTGAATCCAGCTAACATAAAAACTTTTGTGGGATTCATAACAGTTAACACAATGTGTACACACAACCCTAAAACAATGCTTTTGTGGTTTATTCAGTCAGAAAGGTTGCACAAAGTGTGCATGTAGTGTACACCTTGTGATAACCTTTATGCATGATAATTGTACGACGGGATACACAGTAGAACATCAATGTGTATTGTTTATGTAGCCATAAGGATATACATTCAACACAAATCAGTCTGTCTTCTTTGACATTGTAGATTATTAGTTATGCATTAAGAAATTTCTTAGCTATAATTATCACCCATTATAAATTACTGTTGGTTAAAAAGAACATTTGACTTATTCATTTCTTATTCCATTTTTTACTGCAGTCCAAATTACTTTATGTCTGTTTCATATAAGTAATATCAAGTTTTACATTAAAGAGAAGATACATGGAAAGTATTTTTTTGAGTAAATGAAAATCATTAAGGTAAAAGCATATAAACCTAATTTCTGTCATCAAATTTTTCAAACACATGAGAAATAAAATTAAAAATATTCAAGACACATTAAAAAGCGAATGAATGAGCACGCAATTGCTAATATTTGTAAATGTCATAACTCTAATAATTTGCTCATACAAAATGAATTGTGATGCTTGCATAAATATAAATGAACCATATAAAGACACAATGCTGACTTTATGCTAATGTAACAGATTTCATGCAAGACAAAACCATGGTGCTTAATGCTTTTTTCCTTTTTATTTCTATTCTATATGGTGCTGTATGTTTCATAGCTCTCATTTTGTCCTACCTATTTTTTAGGTTTCCACATATTCACTCATCTAAAATTTGTTAAACTTGCACTCATTTTTTGTATGCTTTCCATCTCTTATTATGCCCTTTCTAAATTAATATTCAATCATTTATTTTCTCACTCTGACTGACTTATCTAGCCTCAGTTTACTACCTCTCCTAGATTTTAACTCCTCTTTTGCCCTTTAATAAGCCATCTTTCTTATTTCTATTTTTTCTTCTTATATTTTTTCCTCATGTTTATGCTTCAGCTGAGGACTCTTTTCTCATTTACTTTCATCAACTCTACTGCTATATAAGCAGATACAAAATCCAAGATAGTTCCCGGGGTCAGTGGTGGCTCCCCCTTTGTGGAGTGGGATAACTGTTGCTGTGCACCATTCAGTGCGCACAAAGCCTGATGAGGGGCTATTATTGAACATGGTGCTTAAGTGGGAAGCCAGTTCATTCTGAAGTTCGTGTAAAACTCAGCCTGGAATGTTGTCCGGTCCCATGGATGCTGTGTTTTTGGCTTTAGAGGGTGCAGCTTTTACCTGCGTAGTTGTGATTACAGGGACTCTGCATTCTTCCTCTATAGATATGGACCCTTTAGGGGGTGATGGGGCAGTAAAGTTTGCACTGAACCTATCTGCCAGGATGTTGGCAATATCAGTTGTTTCTGTAATTTTCATGCCATTGTGCTGTAATTCAGAACAGATCTGGGTGGTGCCATCGAGATTCTTGACATAGCTATAGAATGATGTTTTTGGTTGTCCTTAGAATTAGTGGCAATTTTGTTTTCATAGCTAGCTTTGAAGGATCTTATAAAGGATCTCAGCTTCTTACTGAGGCTGACCAAGGAGCTCCTCAACTCATGGGATTTTACTCTCTTTTGCAACAGTTTCTTCTTTCTGTTGTACAGTTTGTTTATGGCAAGAGACCACCAGATTGGCTTCCTTTTTTTGGAGGATAGTGTCTTGGTTCTGTTTGGGATAGCACAATCCATGCACTTGTGTAAGTGCTTATAGAGTGCATTTGTGTAGGATTCAGCAGTTGTAACTGTATTGTCCATCTGCATGGGTGTCATGAAGTTTACTACTTCTGTCTTAAGAAGCATGAAGTTGGCTTTGGAGAAATCTTTTACCGTGGTTTCCTTAATGGGGGTGGGGGCGGGATGTGGATATCAAGGGTGGTTAGCTTATGGTTGGATCGGACCAATAAGGAGCTGACTTCAGGTGTGGAACACCGGTCACTCATGTTGGTAATGACTAGGTCTAGGATATTGTTGCCCATGGTGGGGATGTGGATAAGTTGATCCAGGGCATTGGAGTTTATAAATTCCAGAAAGCGTTGAGCTAAGGAGTTGGTACACAAGTAGTTTTCCCAGTTAATGGTGGGGTAGTTGAAGTCACCCATTATTAGGGTGTTTGGTAACTGTTGGTCCTGTGCCCTTCCCCAAATATGTGCTCATTACCATTATGTGGTGTGTCACTTTTCACCTGTGCAAATGCTGATGGCTGGTCACTATGCCACTTTTATGTTTGCACTGCTGTGTGATCAGACTGTGCACTATGCTGCATAACCTTCAGTGGTTCTTCAATGGCATTTTTGATAATGCACACATCATTTTGTTTGGTATGATTATCTCTTTGTTGATATCATGATACATTGCTGTTCTAACAGAGTTAAGGCAGCCATGTAGGAGTGTGTGTGTGTGTGTGTGTGTGTGTGTGTGTGTGTGTGTGTGTGTGTGTGTGTGTGTGTGTGTGTGGGGGGGGGTGTTGTCTATCTCTGATGTGATCTTCGTGGTGGCTGTGAGGCCAATGACCTGCATGACTATGAGTAGCATACCTCTCAATAGTCCAGATTTTCATGAATGTTCAGATTTCTGCCTCATATTTTTGGTCTGTTTCTCATACAAATGTGTTATTTTCTATCAAATCACCAAGGATTGAAGTCACTAAAGGACTTTTAGACTTCATAGCCTTCAGAAAATGCATGCCAACACAGCAAAATTTATTCTAGTGACCTTCTAAGTTTAAAAGAACAATATTTAAAATCTATCCCTACTTTTGGGCCTTTGTCCCCCTATTATTTTAGGCTTTGTCCAGAGTTCTTGTACTAAGAGGTTGAGAGGTATAGGGTGTAGCTATATGTCCACAACCTGTTTGAATTGCATTTTAATAGCCATGTTGTAGATCATGGACTACCAACAAATATCTTCCTTGGCTTTTGAGCCCAAATACATATTCATCCTCAGCATGTGTCTTAGGATGGGTAGCACTATGTTGAAATCAAGCTTCAGGATGCTGATCTAGTATCATCAACCAAGGCTACAGGACACATCCATTATCAACTGAATGCAGTAAATTTTGCAGAAGATAGTTAATATAACTATATCTCAGGCATATGGGGGTGACTTTGTGGATTACTAGACACTATGATTCCAACACTTATCAACAAAATACATCCCTGATAAAACCTTCCTGCTAGCAGCAAACATGGAGGCTGTGCACTTACCAGATATGGGTGTCTTGCATGCTATTAACATATCATGTAAATGCAGTTGTTCCAATACCATCTACACTAAATACCACCTGGATGTTCAAGCAATTGTAGTATTTTCTGTTGACATGCACATTGTGACAGGGTCCATATGTTGCTTTAATTGTAACGTGCAATCACAGTGAAAATGGCTACAAGGGGAATGGTTCACTCTCTTGGGCTACCCCAGGAAATTACATTTACTGCTGTAAGTGCTACAGTAGACCATCCAGGAATATATCCATGATATTCAAGTCAAAAAACTCAAAAAGCAACTGTGCACCTCCTTTTGGATGCTGAAGAGTCCTTCTAGCCAGAATGGTTAAAGCAACATGTTCCATGGTGCCCGACAGAGTAAGGGAGCTACATAGATCCTGTGGGGTGACATATGTGGTCCTCTTACATTGCAGATGCTGTGTATAAATAATAGTCAATCCAGTAGCGCTTTATAAACTGCTGCTCTGACAAATATTAGTATTATTTTAGCTGTGCTAACCGCTGCAGACAGTGCTGTTGTGCTTCTCTGTTTCTAACAATTCTCTGGATTTCCAACATTGTAAGCAATGGGGTCATGTGAGCTTCTCCCACTGTTACTCTAATATTTCTTCTCTGCACATTAATCATTTTCCATGTGCTGTGCCAGTTTATACCTGTACATTAATGCAGAGAAATTTAATTCTGGGATGTTTCTATATCATCACACTTAGGTTCATAGGTTCATAGGTTTGTACTAGGCTAATGGCCCTGGAGCCTTTACAAGCCTAGCCCATAGAATTACCATGGCATCGTGCCACCCGACCTTAGTTTCCAGTGCCTCTGTCAAGTAGAGCCACTGGAGTGATCCCCGGGGTGAATTTTCTATTTCCCTTCCACTCATCAAGATTTCTCTTGATCAGGGCCAGTGAGGTGCTCTGTTTGACATGTATGGGAAGTCTATTCCATACCATGGGCAGTCTCTGGGTTATGAACCTGTCCCTCCAGCACTTTCTGTTGATTGTGATAATGAGGTTGAGGTCTCTGGAGCATGTGGTGCGGAGGGATTGGGATTTCTTTAGATGTAGCATTTCTAACAGAGCTGGGTCAAACATGGCTTTGTAAGTCAAGCAGAGATCCCCTCTAAGTAGGCGATATGAGACAGAGAATAGTTGGGTTTTTTTGAGTCTGTTCATATAGGACAAATGTTTAAGACCTAGAATCCTCTTTGTGAAGTAGTTTTGCAGCCTCTCCAGTTGTTACAGGTGTCTAGTGAGGTACATGCCAAATGGGGCATTGTACTCGATGATTTGCCTAATGAGGGAAGAGTAGAGGGAGACAATGACCTCTTTCTTCCTGGATGCAAAACCCTTAGTAATGAGATGTGCCACATAGAAGGACTTTCTCACCACAGTGGCAATGTGGTGGTCAAAAGAGAGGTTCCTGTCAATCTGTGTTCCCAGATCTCTTATAACGCCTTCTGTGTTCAGTGGACTACCATCGATGTGGTAAATTATGGGAACCGGTTTTTCCCAAAGGGGATGATGGCACATTTTTTGGCATTGAGCTTAAGGCCATGTGTTATGTCACTCATTTGCATGAGAATTATTTTGCGCTGCTCATGACCTAGATATCATGCAAAAAACACCTACATATACCTTGTTACCGAATCATCAAAATTCTGTGCATATTAACAAACTACAGAGATACAGCTTATATATTATAGGTTCATAGGTTCATAGGTTCATACTAGGCTATCTGCCCAAGGGCATTTATAAGCCTAGCCCAGAGTTTTGTGGCTTTCGCCACCCCTTTAGTTTGAAGGATACTATGCCCATTATTTTGCTGTGCCTCTGTCAAGCAGTGACACTAAGGTAATCCCTGGGGTATATCTGCGATCTCCCATCCATTGGTCAAGATTTCTCTTGAACAAGGCCAGCGAGGTGCTCTGCCTCACATGTACTGGGATTTTGTTCCACAGCATAGGGAGTCTCTGAGTGATGAATCTGTCCCTCCAGCACGTCCTATTAATAACCGTGTCAAGGTTTAAGTCTCCCGCCCTTGTAGTTCTGAGTGATCTAGATTTTTTGAGGTGAAGCATGTTCATCAATTCCGGGTTGGACATGGCCTTGTATGTCAGGCACAGGTCACGTCTGAGCAGACGGTAAGTGACTGAATAGAGCTGGAGTTCCTTCAGTCGGGCAGCATAAGACATATTTTTGAGACCCTTTATCCTTTTGGTGAGGAACTTTTGGGGCCTTTCCAGTTGCTGCAGGTGTCGGGTCAGATACATCCCGAATGGGGCATTGTACTCAATCATTGGTCTGATGAGTGATGAGTACAGGGGGATGATGACCTCCCTTGATCTAGATGTAAATCCCTTCATGATCAGGTGGGCAATGTAGAAGGTCTTCCTAACTACTTTGGCAATGTGAGTGTCAAACGAAAGGTTACTGTCAACCTGGGTCCCCAGATCCCTGATAACCTCTTCTGTGCTTAGTGGGTTGCCACCTATATGGTAGCTGGGGGTAACCTTGTTTTTCCCGAAGGGTATGACTATGCATTTTTTGGCGTTTAACTTTAGGCCATGGCTCTGGCACCAGTTATCCATTTCTATGAGACCCTTCTGAAGGATATCTGTGTCAGATGTGTTCTCGACTATGGCGCCCAGTTTGCAGTCATCTGCAAACTTTGTCAGCCATAACCCTCCTGTGTTTGCTTGTACTTCTGAGAAGTAGATGCTGAACAAGAGTGGGCCCAGGACTGAGCCCTTTGGGACACCACTTGTGACAGGCTTTGAGTCTGACATGGCGTCAGCAACTCTGACCCTGTGGGTTCTGTCACTTAGCCAGTTTGCAACCCATCTTGTGACGTATGAGTTTACATTTAAGCTGATGAGTTTTTCAATGATACCTGAGTGGGGTATTGTGTCGAAAGCCTTTGCCAGGTCGAGGTAGGCTGTGTGGACTGCCTTTCCCTCATCAATGGCCTTGATGACTGTTTCGAAAAAGTCAACCAAGTTTAAAAGGCATGATCTGCCTTTGACGAATCCAAACTGGGTTGGATCCAAAGTCTGCAAGTCCCCTATGTCTTTATTTATGAGTTCCATTATGATCCTCTCCATAGCTTTGCAGATCAGGCTTGTCAAGCTGATGGGATGGTAATTTCCAGGGTCAGTGGAGGCACCGCCTTTGTAAAGTGGGACCACAGTTGCCGTACGCCACTCCTTGGGTACATATTTATTTATTTATTTTTATTTTATTTAATTTATTTAACATTTGTTGACCGGGAATGTCCAACTAGGTTCCACAGATCCTGTTTTCAGCGGAGGCCCGGGGAGAAATGCTCCAAATGCATGTCTTTGGAATGTGGGAGGAAACAGGAGTACCCGGAGGAAACCCACGCGAACACAGGGAGAACATGCAAAATCCACACAGAAGGCACCCCAGCCGAGAATCGAACCGGAGAACCTCTTGCTGTGAGGCGACAACGTTAACCGCTGCACCACTGTGCCACCACATATCCTGAGGTGAGGCTAAGATTAAACAGCTGCCCTAACTGTGGGTTTAATTCCTCATTGAGTTCATGGAGCACACAACCGGGGACACCATCTTGTCCCATGGATGCTGTGTTTTTCGCCTTGGAGAGAGCAGTTCTCACCTGAGCTTTAGAGATGTTTGGGGGGCTACAATCCTCTGGTATAGATATCTCTCCTTTTGGGGGGGGGGGGAGTTTGCACTGAACCTGTCAGCCAGTATGTTGGCAATGTCTGTAGGTTCAGTGATTTTTACATCATTTTGAACTAATTCTGAGCATATCTGGGAGTTTCTTCCCAGGTTCCTAACATAGCTAAAGAAGGCCTTATGATTGTCTTTTGAGTCCTTAGCGACTTTTCTCTCAAAATTTGCCTTGGATGATTTTATGAGAGATCTTAGTTTTTTACTTATAATGATCAAAGGTGTCTTCCCTTTTAAGGATTTTGCTCTATCTTGTAGTAGCTTCCTCCTTTTGTTGTAGAGCTTGTTTATGGCTGGGGTCCACCAGACTGGACGCTTGCCTTTGGTACAAAGAGTCTTTGTTTTGTTTGGGATTGCCTGATCCATGCAGTCCTGTAGGTGCTGGTAGAAGGCATTTGTAAGTGATTCAGCAGCTTGAGTAATGGTTTCCGCAGGCTCGGGGGCCTTAAAAGAGTCCACACTAGTCTTTAGAAGTGTGAAGTCGGCTTTTGAGAAGTTCTTCACTGTGGTCTTTTGTATCTCAGGTGGGGGCGGGATGTGGACTTCCAGTGAGATTAGTTTATGATCTGATCTCACCAGTGAGGGGTATACTTCCGGTGTTGAACATTGTGACCCCATGTTCATGATGATGAGATCTAGTATGTTTTCTCCTCTTGTGGGGATGGTGACTAGTTGTTCCATGGCATTTCAGTTTATGAACTCTAGGAACCTTTGGGATAGAGTGTTGGGGCTTGAGTAGTGATCCCAGTCTATATTCGGGTAGTTGAAGTCACCTAGTATGATGGTGTTTGGAGATACATTTATCCCCTCCAGTGTTTTCAGGAAAGCTATGTGAGGTTCCTGAGTTTGAGAGGGTGGCCTGTAACATGCTACAAATTGCAGAGCTGTCTTGCCTATGGTTAATTGCCCCTGGATGGTCTCCGATGCATCGTGAGTTGCCACCAGCCTTGAGGTGTGGGTGTCCTTGATGAATATGGACACCCCCCCCTCCTTTCTTGGTGGTGTCTGGATTTTGGGGCTGGAACGCATGATATGAGGTAAAACCTGATAGTGCCGGGGTGCTCTCATGAGCCTTGAACCAGGTTTCAGTCACAGCACAGACATCGATGTTCTCCATACTGAGAAGGGCCTCGAGTGCGTGCATCTTGAGGTTGAGACTTCTGGCATTGAGCAGCATTACCCTTAGTTTTTTTCCTTTTTTGTGTTCTAGGGTGGTAGGTTTAGAATTTGAGCCTTGCCTAAAAAAGGCACTATGGGGGTGGCAAGAGCCTTTGCATCAACTTCTTCTGAATCCCACCAATGTTTTACTCAGATTATAGTTTTATGTTATAATTAGCCACTGTATTTGTGTTTTATAAATGCATATTTTTTTTAGTTTTGATAAATATGTTTTTGTGTACTGCTGAAATATGCAGCAATACATAAAACATATTTGTGTATTGTACACTGCTGAGATCTGCAGTTCAATTGGCACTAAAGGAAAAAGTGAAGGTCTTGATGTCACATGTCATACCCTAATGATTTGTTGCAAGTTTATAATTAAGATATGTATCTTATACACAATGATTTGCATAAACACACACACACACTCTATATGTATATATATATATATATATATATATATATATATATATATATATATATATATATATATAATTTATATAGTGCACTATTCACTCCTCTTAGTTTAGACAAAGAAGTAAAATATTATAACTGATAAGGCTGATTCAGGGTCAGATATGCAGTAACAGTCTGGTAGTGCTGGCATGTCACATGCATATTTGACTTACCTGCTGAGTACCTTTTCATTTTTCATTTGGTACACAGTGGGGTTCAAACACAGTTTTTTTCTATTGATGCTATTATTTATATTTAATTAGCATACTCATAGCTCTGTTTGCCTGGTGAAATGTTTAGAGAGAACTGTATTTTAAATTGTATTACTTGTATGTTGCACCACCAAGGGTCATTGCACCGCCTTTCTCTCAGAACCATGAACCGCTATTAATATGTATTGGGGATACAGCTGAGTGACGTCTCCAGGCGTTTCTGCAGTTACACCCTACTGCTCCTCTAGGCGTCAAATATTGCCTGTTTATATTTGCATTAATAATTCCAAAACCATGTTACATACAAGGTATCAGAAAATTTTATCTTGAAGCATACATGATAGCAAACACAATTGTTTTGATATATGACCTTTGTCAATGGGTATTTGTTAAAAATGTAAGGTGCTAACTTAAATTTTTAAATGTTGAAGCCACGCCCACTAGGAGTTAAAGGTACACACTCAAAAGAGCTCTACTGGAGGGAATGAGTTACTTTCCTCAAGTTCTGCAAATGCTAAATACAGAGGCACCTTAGCTATCACAGGGGAGGGGGAGTGCAGACGACGATTGAGCTACATAGAGTCATTAGCTTTGTATTAACACAGGCTGTAATGCTTTAGGCCCTAATTTATTACATAAATAGTCATAATGAAGATACCATTATAATATCTAAGACATACATTAAATGTTAAACAGTAAAGACAATAGTTACTTGCAACTTAGACTGGACACTTGAAAGTTGTTTGCAGCCAAAGCAACAACTGGAAGAATCTTCTCTTCCTAAAAGTGACTATTTGCTGTGGTTGCCATGATAACTACATTTGCATCAATCAGTAGTTACTTATTACATAGTTATTATAGTTGTGTAGAAAGATGTGAGATACCAGCCACGAAATATGAATACAAATGTTCTCAATGCAGAAACACGTAGTATATACTAGTAAAATCCAACTGCTGCAGAGTATCCAATACGTTTTATTGAAAAAACAGAAATGAGCGCTTTCGCGTGGTCCATCCACGCTTCATCAGATAACAATCATTAATTAACTATTATGCATTTATATATCCGCTAGCACGGGAAAACTCTCAATTAAAATAATCAATTAAAATATTTCATTGTTACAATTTGAAACTTCATTAAAATATGCATTCATCATGTGTCATATGTTTGTTAAAGCTTTTACCGCTAAATATAAAAAGCTTATATGCACCATAAAAAAGCGAATGCTTAATTCAAAATTTATTATCAAATCGCTCCGTATATATCAAGCTGCCTGAGTGAAGTCTCCTAGTAGATCTACATCTGTATCTAATTAATTTGCAATGTATCTATGTAGTTATTTATGTCAGTATCTTGTATATACATATAATAGATGTTATATATTCATCTTAAAATATTGGATGAATATATACATATATTCTTACGCGATGTATATTCATTTGCATATATTACTATGTCTATTTGCTATCGGATATGTATTCACATAGTTACTCTGATGTGCTACATACATAACTGAAAATACAAATGAAATATTCAAGACATAAGTTATGTACAATTTATGCAAGATGTATTTTAAAAAATGTTTTTAAATAATAAATATGTGATATGTTCATATCTTGCTGAGAATATATCTAAACTAGAGATAATGTATTACTGATGTGTGTAATATGTAAATAGAATTTTTCATTTAAATCATCATAAATCAGTGAATTAATAATCTAATAGTTATGTTAAAGTTAAAATTATAAATTCAATATGAATAATATATATTATATCAAATTATTCTAATTATGTATAATAAATAAATAAGTATAGTTTAAATATCTAACTTGAAAAGTATATAAATTAAACATTATATGTTCTGAATAATGTAAATATATGTGTAAAATAATGGCATACAATTGCATAAAAATAAGATACATTCAATATTATTATTTTCTGCCCAATAATGCCGGCTTAATTGATAGGTAGTTATTGATGCCTGGGGGGAGATGTGCTCCTAGTTTTAATATCCAATTCAATTCTGCTAATGCTAAGTCATTTTCTAAATCTCCACCTCTGGTATTCTGTGGTACTACTTGTAACACTCTGAAGCAAAATTGGTGTGTGGGATAATCAATAATATGTCTGGCTAATGCATTAGTTTCTACAGCCTTGCGGATGTCATACAAATGATTGTAGATTCTATCTTGCAATCTTCTTTTTGTTAACCCTACATAAAAAACTTGGCAGACTGTACACGTGGCAAGATAAATGAGATTGCGTGTATTGCAATTAGCATAGAACCTAGGAGTGAAGATGAAATCAGTAGTCGGATGTTTAAATGGCTGAATTTCTGTAATGTAATTACATCTATTGCACTGTTGGCATGCAAATGTGCCCTTATTTGATGATTCAGTGATATCTATATTGTTTTTATTCGTCACTGTGTGATGATCATTACATAGAATCCTTTTTAGATTCCTACTATTTTTGTATAGGAATCTGGGTCTGCTGCCTATAATTTCTTTTGTTCGTATATCCATAGTTAAGATGTTCCAATTGTTTTGGATAATTTGTTGTATATTATTAATGTTGCTAGTACATGTAATAATATAGTCTACCTTATTATTGGTTCTATTTGGCCTCTTATAACTTTTATGAATATAGTTGTTTTTGTATTCGGCTACATATTTATTCTCAATGAAATCTTTATCTCCCAAAACTTCATGTCTAATGCTCTTTACCATTTCTGGTTCGTAACCTCTATTAATAAATAAAATCTCCATAGAGTTAGCTTCTTTTAATAAGTCTTCAGATTTAGAACAGAGTCTAGATATTCTTGTAAATTGACTCTTGACTATGCCATAAAATGTGTGTCTCGGATGCATACTATCAAAGGTCAAGATAGCATTTTTCCAGACTGGTTTTCTATATAGGGAGGAGGTAATGATGCCCCCTGTTGTTAGATTAAGGGTAACATCAAGAAAGTGTATTTCCTTTGATGAGCTTTCTTTAGTAAATTTTAAAAAGGTAGTGGTAGTTTCAAGATATTGCAAAATGATTCAAAAGAATGTGAAGTACCCTCCCAGATGATTAATATGTCGTCCACAAAATGCTTATAAAATCTGACAGACTTAAACATGTCGTTGCTGAACAGATATAACTTTTCCCACCAAAGTACCACCAGGTTGGCATAAGTATTCGCACAGGGGGTGCCCATAGCCACCCCCCATTGCTGTAGATAGTGTGTGTTGCCAAATAGGAATACATTATTTGTGAGTACTAGTTCAAGCAACTGACATATCAAAATGACTCTATCGTTGGTAAATGTTGTCTCATTTGTCAGAAGTTCCCTTATGTATTGTATACTGATGTCATTTGGTATTGATGTAAAAAGATTTTTTACATCCAGTGTTATTAATAAACTTTGTCGTGTATTATTTAATTCTAAAGTTTTTAGACTATTTAATAGGTCATATGTATCCTTTAGAATGGTAGGAAATTGATTCACTATTGGTCTCAGAGTATCTTCTAAGAAAGCTGAGATATGAGCAGTGGCCCAATTGTCTCCTGATACAATGGGCCTTAAAGGAATAGGAAAAATGTCCTTGTGTATTTTAGGTATCCCTTTAATTAATGGTACAGTGGGATACTGTATGGAAAAATACTCAAAAATTTCTAGACTGATTTGACGACACATGAGGAGGTCATATAAAACGTCCTTAACTGTTTGTATAATTTTAGTTACCTCTTTAGAAGTTATTTGAATATATGTGTCATCTCCTGACAACATATTAAGCATATTAGTTGTATATTCAAATGTATCTAGTACTACTACTCCTCCCCCTTTGTCTGCAGGTTTTACAACTATATCTTGATTCTGAATTAGGTTAGATAGGGAAAGTGATTCTACTTATGTGAGATTATAAAATCTTCCCTTCTTCACTACATTGTTAAAAAGTTTATAATATTCATTTTCACATATCTTTAAGAAACATTCCACATGTGATGGCATAGCTGGTGTGAAAGTACTCTTAGATTTGTAGCGTATAGTTTGCATTTGAACATTGGTTGTGTTAGTATCAATTTCAAATAGTAATTTTAGACTTAATCTTCTGCAGAAAAGTCTTAAATCAATCAATGTTGCACTCAATGTAGCTGGAGTTGCTGGAATAAAATTAAGTCCTCGATTCAGAACGCTAACACTTGAATCATCCAACACACAACTAGAGTAATTAAATAGCAAACAAGAAGTCAGTTCTTTTTTCTTCTGTTTTGCGTAAACTGTTCCGCTGAATATTTTCTTTTGCGAGAGTCCCTGCTGTGGGACCGCCCTCTTGTTTGTTGTACAAACTGTCGTTTCTGGTATGGTAAAAAAGGCACCAAAGGTATAAGTGCATTAGAAGTGTTCTTAGGAATAGCTCCCGTTGTAGAAGCTAGCTGGTTCGTAAAGAATGCTTCTTGATTAGGAGGGGGTGTGTCGGCAATTGATACATTGCTACCGTTAGCTCCAGAAGTGGTTGCAATTAGTGTGTCTTTGTTAAACATAGACACTGGAGCTTGTGGTAATGGTTGAAAAGTTGTGGAAGTAGTAGATGTTTGCTTATATTTATTAATTGTAGAGGATGTCTCCAACTGTTGAGAAGAAGCCAAAGGTTGAGAAGCTTGATGTCTGGGCCAAATAAATACTTGACCCTTTTGAAAGTCATTGTGGTCACGTATAAGTTTCTTTTGTTTAGTGATTCTGAGCCTGTCACTGAACGCGTTAACCTGTGAAAATACATTGCTAATCTTATTCAGACAGTAATCCGAAACAAAGCGTTCAGTTAACTCTTTATAAATCGAGTCTGTTTTACTTCTTAAATCTGTTTCCAGAGGTAGAAAATATTTAAGCATGAGTTTGGCATAACTAAAGCCCAGTTCTATGTTCAAGTCTTGCCATTGTTTAAGTAATAAGGGATGCGAGTCCCCATATGTAGGCATGCAGAAAACCCGCATGCCTCTGGGGACTATTTTAAAATGTATACATGCCTCCAAGTGTAGCCTTTGCCAGGCATACCTTTGAAGTTGATATAAATTATCCTCTAAAGTTTTTAACAGTGAATGAAAGTCAGAAAGATTCTCACCAGTTTCATTTGGATAGACATGTCCAGGTTCACAGGAAAAATCCAGAGACAATAAAGGGTTGATATCTTGGTGTGTTAAACCATTCCATAATGTGGATGTATCCCTCAACTCCAGATTCTTGTGGGTTACAGGTTCCATTGTGTGCTGAGATGGCCAACAAAGATAAAAAGCAGCCAAAAAAAAGGAGAAGGCAACGTCCCCGCTGAGTGGTTCTCTCACCAAAGCACCAAAAATAATGTAGAAAGATGTGAGATACCAGCCACGAAATATGAATACAAATGTTCTCAATGCAGAAACATGTAGTATATACTAGTAAAATCCAACTGCTGCAGAGTATCCAATACGTTTTATTGAAAAAACAGAAATGAGCGCTTTCGCGTGGTCCATCCACGCTTCATCAGATAACAATCATTAATTAACTATTATGCATTTATATATCCGCTAGCGCGGAAAACTCTCAATTAAAATAATCAATTAAAATATTTCATTGTTACAATTTGAAACTTCATTAAAATATGCATTCATATTCATATAGTTATTATAGTTATTATACTTATATAGTTATTGTAGTTAGTTGAACTAACAATAGTCACAATACTTCAGTCCCTTTTCTCCCAGCAAAGGTATTTGATGCCTCTCAATGTATCAACTCAAGAACTTTCATTATTGCATATAACAGATTCTCTAAAGTTGCACAACATTCCTTCATTGTATCAAAACCATATAGAAGGTTACTTTGTTCCCATAATTTTAACATACTATATAGTTATGTCCAACTCTGCATACATCTGTAGAGTAATATGCTGCATTTCTAAACAAGTAAACAACAGAGTTCAAGAGAAATCTTGATGAGTGGGAGGAAAATAGAAAATTCACCCCGGGGGTCACTCCAGTGGCTCTACTTGACAGAGGAACTGGGAACTAAGGTCAGGTGGCACGATGCCATGGTAATTCTATGGGCTAGGCTTGTAAAGGCTCCAGGGCCATTAGCCTAGTGCAAACCTATGAACCTATGAACCTAAGTGTAATGATATAGAAACAGCCCAGAATGAAATTTCTCTGCATTAATGTACAGGTATATATATAATGCCAAATGGGGCATTATACTCGATGATTTGCCTAATGAGGAAAGAGTAAAGGGAGGCAATGACCTCTTTCTTCCTGGATGCAAAACCCTTAGTAATGAGATGTGCCACATAGAAGGACTTTCTCACCACAGTGGCAATGTGGTGGTTGAAAGAGAGGTTGCTGTCAATCTGTGTTCCCAGATCTCTTATAACAATGTCTGTGTTCAGTGGACTACCATCGATGTGGTAATTCATGGGAACCGGGTTTTTCCCAAAGCGGATGACAGCACATTTTTTGGCATTGAGCTTAAGGCCATGTGTTATGTCACTCATTTGCATAAGAATTATCTTGCGCTGCTCATGACCTAGATATCATGCAAAAACACCTACATGTACCTTGTTACCGAATCATCAAAATTCTGTGCATATTAACAAACCACAGAGATGCAGCTTATATATTACATCAACTGCTTCTGAATCCCAGCAATGTTTTACTCAGATTATAGTTTTATGTTATAATTAGCCACTGTATTTGTGTTTTATAAATGCATATTTTTTTAGTTTTGATAAATATGTTTTTGTGTACTGCTGAAATATGTAGCAATACATAAAACATATTTGTGTATTGTACACTGCTGAGATCTGCAGTTCAATTGACACTAAAGGAAAAAGTGAAGGTCTTGATGTCAGATGTCATACCGTAATGATTTGTTGCAAGTTTATAATTAAGATATATATCTCATACACAATGATTTGCATAAACACACACACACACACTATATATATATATATATATATATATATATATATAAAATTTATATGGTGCACTATTCGCTCCTCTTAGTTTAGACAAAGAAGTAAAATATTATAACTGATAAGGCTGATTCAGGGTCAGATATGCAGTAACAGTCTGGTAGTGCTGGCATGTCACATGCATATTTAACTTACTTGCCGAGTACCTTTTCATTTTTCATTTGTTACACAGTGGGGTTCAAACACAATTTTTTTTTTCTATTGATGCTATTATTTATATTTAATTAGCATACTCATAGCTCTGTTTGTCTGGTGAAATGTTTAGAGAGCACTGTATTTTAAATTGTATTACTTGTATGTTGCACCACCAAGGGTCATTGCACCACCTTTCTCTCAGAACCATGAACCGCTATTAATATGTATTGGGGATTTAAAGAACTTTCCTCAAGTTCTGCAAATGCTAAATACAGAGGCACCTTAGCTATCACAGGGGAGGGGGAGTGCAGACAATGATTGAGCTACATAGAGTCATTAGCTTTGCATTAACACAGGCTGTAATGCTTTAGGCCCTAATTTATTACATAAATAGTCATAATGAAGATACCATTATAATATCTAAGACATACATTAAATGTTAAACAGTAAAGACAATAGTTACTTGCAACTTAGACTGAACACTTGAAAGTTGTTTGCAGCCAAAGCAACACCTGGAAGAATTTGCTCTTCCTAAAAGTGACTATTTGCTGTGGTTGCCATGATAACTACATTTGCATCAATCAGTAGTTACTTATTACATAGTTATTATAGTTATTATACTTATATAGTTATTGTAGTTAGTTGAACTAACAATAGTCACAATGCTTCAGTCCCTTTTCTCCCAGCAAAGGTATTTGTTGCCTCTGAATGTATCAACTCAAGAATTTTCATTATTGCATATAACAAATTCTCTAAAGTTGCACAACATTCCTTCATTGTATCAAAACCATATAGAAGATTACTTTTTTTCCCATAATTTTAACATACTATATAGTTATGTCCAACTCTGCACACATCTGTAGAGTAATATGCTGCATTTCTAAACAAGTAAACAACAGAGTACATGATACAATATGTGAAGGAAGTTTTGGTTTTGCTCCAAATGAAATGAACATCTTTTGAATTCAGACAATGAATGATGGATTGGAGGTCTTCTCAAGTCCATTGTTATGACTTCAACTAGGTTATCTGCATATACTATAGTGATCGCATAACTTTAGATCCAAGGGCAAATAACTGAAAAAAACAAGAAGAAGATCAAGAACAGATCATTGAGGAATACCTTTTAGAATAGAATCTTTTGATGAATAGTTAGATTCTAGTTTAACAACAAAGGAATGGTTTGGAAGGCATTTCTTTAAACATTTTATAGAAGTGCATCCAAAAGGAATACAGCAGAGATAGTTAATTAGGGAGTTGTGATTAAAGCATTGGTCAGATCAACAAACAGAGCAGCACTAGGAATTCCCCAGACCAAAGCAGAGATAACAGAATCAGCAAGTAATAAAATGCATTGAGGATACTTCTGCCTGCAGTAAAATTAAAATTGTTATCTACTTAGGAAGTTGTAGTTGAAGATATGATCTAAGGTTTATTTAGAAATTGCTATCTCTAGTGGTTTAGAAGGGTAGGAAGAAGAGACACAGAGTTAAATTCATCTGTGCTTTTGAGAGATTTGTTGTTAGGGGGCAGATAACAATGGCACCTATTATGACACAGGACTGTACCATTTTAATCAGATAGATAAACAGGAAGTAGATCTGATACAGGAAGTAGTATTTATATATTGCAGTAAATGAAAGAAAAAGAAAGCTTGCTCCAAGTCTTTCCATGGTTGGGAAATATGCCAAGAAGTTAAACAGTTTCCTATACAGAGAACTTTTTAGACAGAAGAGAAAAATGATTTATCTACAGGAAAATGGTTTGAGGGAGTAGTGGTATGAATGGGGACAGTAAGATGATGAGTTCAGATGTGAAGCCACCTGCAGTGAATGCTGAATTTGATGGACATGGTTTGGATTTATTTTTTATTTTTGTTGAATTGTGTGTCAGAACATTTTGGCAGTTTAAAAGGCATGTGTTTATCTTTCACAATAGAAGATGGTGTCTTGCCTGCTGATGCTTTTTCCTTATTTGCACTGGTTTCAAAGAACAGTGCACAAAGATTTAGATGTGGTTGTTTGCTCCATTTGCCAAGTTTCTAATAAATTCTTCCTATTTTTCATTAGGTAAGTAATATCAGGAGTAATTCAAGAAACATGATTTGCTTTTCTGTAGTGCAATTTGGATAGAAGAACTGAGACTGCAGATTGAGTAGACTATTTGTTAGAGCTGCCCAGACAGTGTTAGTGCTTTTTAACTGATAAAGCTAGGACTAGTAGACAGCTCATTTTGGAGAGGATTTGTTTCAGATAGCATGGGAAACTTGAGTCTTTTAATAAAAAATGTAGGTCACAGCTTAAAGGAACTGTTTAATTGTAAGCACTTTCATTCATCAACATTCAACAAACTTCTTCAGATAAATTAAAATCACACAACCCTTCATTAAATCCTCATCAGCAATCACATGACAACATTCCCATTATATGCTAAACATCAATGCATATTAAAAGTACGTAAATGGTAATCAATCACTTAATAATTCAGCATTTAAAAGTAATTTAGTTGGTAGCAAAATAAATAAATAAATGAGAATACATCACAACAAAGCAAGCCATTCCTATTTCTGCATTACTAATCATATAGTATTAAAAAGCATGTATTTAATAAAACACTTTTTGCCTATCTAGACAAGCTCTTAAGTTTTAATAAACAGGCTATAGAACATTGGTCATTCAATCTTGGATAGGACTATGTGTTTAATGCAATTTGCCACTACAATTCCTGTCTTTCCAGAATTAAACCTAAATGACCACCTCTCAGCCCCAATTTAACCTGTTCAATTACTTTAAATATAAAATGATGCCCTGGGTTTTCTTGAACATGTCTTGCTAGGGTGTTTGTCTCCTTCCCTTTATTTATGCTATATATATGCTCGTAAATTTGTTCTCTTAATTTATGCTCAGTCTTTCCTATGTAAAACCCACTGAACTTTTGACATTTTCCTAAGTAAACAACACCTCTTGAATTACAATCAAATTTATTTGGTGTTTTAAATTGTTTGTTTCTAATAGTGTAATCCTGGCCAATGTCTATAAAACTACAGTAAGGACAGGCTTCACATTTATACATCCCAGGATTCCTACTGCCCCCTTTCTGTTCTCTCTCCAAATCTTTTTTTAGATTAACTCCTTTTCTATATATTATTCAAGGGAAATAACCAGTTTTGTCTCTAAGATTAGTATTCTCCATTAAAACACAACAGATTTTAGCTAGAATATCTGTTATAATCTTAGAGTCAATGGTATAGGTAGTTATAAAACTCACCCCAAATATGTCAACTACTTTACTATCAACTTCCTGTGCTTGAGGTTCATCTGAGGTAGACCCTAAAGTATAAGACCTCCTTAATATAGGTACAAAATAGCCTTCTCCCCCTTTTACCTGTACGTCATTAATCAATTCTTGAATGAAATGTAGGGGATAACCTCGTTTCAAAAACATTTGTTTCAGATTAGCACATTCAAGCAGGAGGTCAGCGTCCAGGGTAATCATCCTGGCTGCTTGAACTAGCCGACCCTTTGCTACCGACCTCTTCTGATGTAATGGGTGACTACTGGTGAAATGCAAGAATGAATTAGAATAAGTTTTCTTCCTAAAAATCTTAGTTACATAGGATGAGTTAACTCTGTCTTTGGTTAACTCAGCATCTAAGTAAGCAATTATTTCCTTATCAAAGGTGGAGGTAAATTCCAGGAAGTTGGTACTCTTATTCATCACTTCCACTAGTTCAATTGCTACCTTAGCATCCCCTTTAATAATCATAAAGATATCATCTTAAAATCAGGTATAATAACATATTTTATCCATCATTTGATTGTTGTTAAATATAAATTCATTCTCCCAAAATGGCATTACCAGGTTTGGGAAACTGGCTCCACAAGGGGAGCCCATCATTACCCCTTTCTTCTCGACATAGTAGGATCCTTCAAATATGAAAAAAAATATTTTTTTTAAATAATATCTAGCAATTGCTCTATTAAATTTAAGTCACTAAAGGGTGCACCTTTCTTTAGTAGAAAGTCTACTACACATTTCATCCCTAGTTCATGTGGTATTACTGTATAGAGGTCTTTAACGTCTATGGTCAGAAAGCTGTAATCATCATTAAACCGCTGTTGATTCATAGCCTCTAAGAAGGACCAAGAGTCCTAACAAATTTGTGACTCTTCTTCCACATATTGTTTCTAAATATTATCTACTATTTTTGCACAGGAATATGTAATAGAATTCCTTGCATCAATAGTTGACATAAGGGAGGGTCAATCAAGTTTTTATGGACTTTAGGCATACCAAAAATAATAGGGGTAATCGGTGCCGGTATCATTAAATAATGGTATAATTCAATATATATTTGCCTACAAATGAACAAGTCATTAATAAAATCTCTAATTTTCCGGTAAGCTTCATTAAGTTTATTGATTGATACCAATTCATAATTATCCATATCCTGTAGTTTCATCATTCTATTTTTATAATCTTCCTTCATCATAAAAACTAACACCCCACCCTTGTCCAGTTTCATCACCCTAATATTCGCTAATCTTAGGGCGTTCAATTCATTGTTCTCTTTTTTTGTTATATTTCTGTTAAGACCCTTTAAAGCTCTTCTGTTCAATTGATTCCTAAAATCTATTTCACACATACATTCAGAAAATAACAAGGTAGGGTGCAAGGGTGGGTTATATGTACTTGAAATGGCATACTCCTTTTCATGTTGTTAAACATTATTAAATAAAGTACCTAAATTCAGTTTACAAACAAAGAACTTAAAGTCCATCATAATATGTGCTAAATTGTCTGAGAAGGCGCAAAAGTAAGTCCCTTTGCTAAAATATCAGCAGCACTTTGTTCGACAGTCAAGGCTGCATCATTAAAAAATATTAAAGTCACCTTGCTTATTGTGCGCAATAACCAGTCCATTTCCGTCCTTTTCTAAAGTACGATACTGTTGCCCAGCATATTCTTCAGCAAGTTGTCACCCTGTAATTACCATAGGGATAGGGTTTGTTACCTCCATTGTTTGTTGTTCTTGTGGGTTCTGCTCCTCTGCTGGGACACTGGTTAATTCTTCTTGCCTGTTGCTGTTGTTGGGAGCCCAAAATTTGTTTGGGATCCATCGTCTGTATTTACTCTCATTTCCTGGGTTTGTAAACATTCACTCTGCCTAATTTGATTTTCTGGATCTTGATTGGCTGAATTACTATTTTCCTCTCCTAGATTGGTTTGCTCAGCTACTGCAAGGTGATTGGAGCCTTTATGTGGGATAGAAGTGGTATTTCTATTGTCCTGCCTATACGTGGGCAGGGGTTGAGGAAAAAACAATCTGTTCTTATAGTCCCTTTCATCTCTTTCTAGTTTTTTTTAATTTTTATGCTTTTCAGTTTAACCATCAGTTTTCTATACTGTCCAAAACTCTGATATACTCAAATTTATATCTAAAAAAATCAGAGTTAGCCTGTATTTTATTTTCAAGTCCTATTAGTTCTTCACTTAACACTTCATTTTCTTTTTTATATTTCATGACCATCAATTCTAACAAGTCTAATCCTTGTTGATTAAATAAATGAATCAATTCCAAGTGAAACTGAGAATTAGGTTCCAAGCCTGTTGGATAGCCTCAGACCCTTAGGTACCTGTTGTCTCTGCATACACTCTTCCAAGTAAATTACTTCAAGTTGGAGTTTATGAAATTTCAGTAGTTTACTGTCAAATACTTTTAAGTCATCAATAATGGTGTTCCCACCAGCTGGTTGATCTGGTACATTTCTTGTACCTTCAGTTCTCAGTTCTAGGGATTGCTACAGCCAGTCTGAGAAAGCTGGAATTCCAGAAAGCCTCAGCCATACTTCATCAGATTGAAAAGCATTTTGTTGGACCTAGGTACTAATATCATTATTTCTTCCTTATTGTTCATTAGTACGACAAACAGAGGCAAAAGATGAATACTTATTCAAATTTATGGAGCTAAAAGCCCCATTTGTCCTTAAATCCATAGGTCCCACTACATTGCCGCTATTGTTATGAATTTTTTGACTAAGGTCTCCCACCTTCTGGAAAGCATTTGTATGATGCTAGTCAAATTACTAATTGAATCAGAATACGAATTTCTTTCACAATCAGTCTGTGAAAATGAACCTAAGTTGCTCAGTTCTCCTTCAGAAGCCATGCCCTCTTTGAGACTTGACCACAAAGCAAAGTGAAAATGCCAACTAGAAATAAAAAAGGTAGGTCACAGCTTAAAGGAACTCTTTAATTGTAAGCACTTTCATTCATCCACATTCAATGAACTTCTTCTGAAAAATTAAAATCACACACACCCTCATTAAATGCTCACCAGCAATCACATGACAACATTCCCATTATATGCTAAACATCAATGCATATTAAAAGTACGTAAATGATAATCGATCACTTAATAATTCAGTATTTAAAAGTAATTCAGTTGGTAACAAAATAAATAAATAAATGAGAATACATCACAACAAAGCAAGCCATTCCTATTTCTGCATTACTAATCATATACTATTAAAAAGTATGTATTTAATAAAACACTTTTCGCCTGTCTAGACAAGCTCTTAAGTTTTAATAAACAGGCTGTAGAACATTGGTCATTCACTCCTGGATAGGACTATGTGTTTAATGCAATTTGCCACCACAATTCCTGTCTTTCCAGAATTAAACCTAAAGGACCACCTCTCAGCCCCATTTTAACCCGTTCGATTACTCTAAATATAAAATGATGCCCTGGGTTTTCTTGAACATGTTTTGCTAGGGTGTTTGTCTCCTTCCCTTTATTTATGCTATATATATGCTCATGAATTCATTCTCTTAATTTATACTCAGGCTTTCCTATGTAAAACCTACTGCATTTTTGACATTTTCCTAAGTAAATGACACCTCTTGAATTACAATCAAATTTATTTGGTGTTTTAAATTGTTTGTTTCTAATAGTATAATCCTGGCCAATGTCTATGAAACTACAATAAGGGCAGGCTTCATATTTATACTTCCCAGGATTCCTACTGGCCTTTTTCTGTTCTCTCTCCAAATTTGTTTTTAAATTAGCTCCTTTTCTATATACTATTCTAGGGAAACAACCAATTTTGTCATTAACATTAGTATCATCCATTAACACACACCAATTTTTTTTTGAATAGTATATGATTAAAAAGTTCCTTTAAGCTGTGACATACGTTTTTTTTAGTTGGCATTTTTAGTTAGCTTTGAGTCTTTTATTTCACCAGTAGACAGTTATTGGACATTGGTCACTGAATATTTTGTTATTTAAGATAACTATAATAAGAAGTGATTAAAACTATATGAATTAGCTGTGATGGTGTCATTCACTAGAAGTGAAAGTCCATGTGCTATAAAAATGCTAAGCAGATTATAATGAGAAGGACAAAGAAAGCTGACATTTATATTGCCTACTAAGAAATAATTAGTATTGTTGGTGAGGTGTGGTCAGACACATTGCAGTAAAATATTTTAGTTAAAGGAAGCAGAGAAGGAAGTAATATAGTAGCACTATTTTATTTTAGTAGTTGCCTCTGTAAAGAGATCTATGACTACCCAATTTGTGGGGAATTCATTTGCCTCAGAGGATGAATTTTCAGTATAATAAATCAAATGAGATTTGCACAGAGGTAGGAAACTACAACCAGTTTATTAGGCTTGTCTCCTAGAATGCATATTAAGTCAGAAAACTGGAAATGAAGGGGGTGTAAGTCTAGTTTTCACTAGATTTCACCTATAGCTAAAATGTCATTTTTGTTTATAGAGACAATCTGAAACTGCTGTTTTTTCACTTCTTTTCAGTAAGCTGAAATGATCGCCTTCGTTTAGAGAAGTATTCAGTATAGTTATTATAATGGAGTTTTTAATGATTCCTGGTCTTAGTTCTGTATCACCACCATGTAGTCATAGGATTAAGATGAAAATATTGTCTTGAAGGATTGTGGAAAGGTGAGCAGTGATAAGACATTAAGAGAGCCGATTCTGTATTGAGGACAATTGAAGGAGCATGATAGATAATGGAATTAAGATTGTAGGTGTGGCTTAAAGGATTGCTAAGTAAGGGAGGAGAGAGTGGAAGATTAGAGCTTGGACTGGAGAATGGGTTAAAAAAAGAAGGAAAAATTGAAGCACTTTGTGAATAATGAGAAGAGGTAGGTAAAGGAAATAAGAATTATTAGGAGGTGGTGCATAAGTACGGAGAACAGCATGCTAAATGCAGACTGCTATTGAAATATTAATGTTGCCAAGGAGATGTACTAAGATTATGGGACAAGTATGCTGCCACTAAAGGTAAATAAATAAACAGTTGAAAGTAATGAACAGGTGTTAACAGTACGGGTGACTGTTAACAGCATTTTCATCACTTTCACCTGCTCTACTCCCTCTTTATCTATTTCACTGACATGGTAGATTCACGTGTCGTAAAGTTAGGGTTACAGAAGTGTGAGAGCAGAAGCTAGGAGACAAATCTGGGAGTAAAAGAAAGAAAATATTAGAACAGAAGTAGTGTATGGTTTTGTTAAGTGTAAGATGTGTATGGGTGCAGGATAAATGAAAGGTTGTGGTTTTGAGGAGGTAGAGGTTTGAAAAGTTGATCAATTTGATTGAAATGGATATGCAATAGTTAAGTTATACATGTTTTATACAGCAGGTGTGTGTGAAAGATAGCTGTGTGTAAGGTTAAGGCTTTAAGGATGAATAAAGTATTAGGTTCTTAAGCAGCTCTGTATGAATATAGTAATGGGAATGAAAGAGATAAATTATTGTCAGATACATAAGGAAGATGAACAATAATTTGGTATATTTAATTATAACAATGTAGATTTGTGTAAGCGTATTTTATGAATATAGTTTAAGTAGTTAGATGAAGTTTTAAATTAAATATTCATTAAAAAGCATATTTTTGGTTAGATACTGTTGAAGGTGTAGGATTTTAAGATCAAAAGTCCAAAAACCGAAGATTATTAAATAAAACGACACGATTACAGGATTAAGCATGTTAAGTGAAAGACAGCTTGTGAGAGGGTTATAAATTTAATTTAGTGCAATCCTGGTTAGGGAACTGGGTTTGATTTAAGGGCCCCATTCTATCATGCTCAGCATGGAACTCTCAATTGACCTGCATACATGTCAGCTGGGTCAGAAGGAAAGATGGTCAGTTCCCAAGATAACACAACTCAAGTTATCTGTTTCACATTTGCTGCAGCAAGCACAGAGGGCTACAAAATGTGGGAACATCCACAGAAATATATTTATCACAATGAATGCATGTGAGGTGATAATAGTATCCCCAAGGCATAGACTGCTGAACATCTTCATCATCTTGCAAATATCCTGAAAGTCAGAAATGGAAAAGCTGCATAGCTGCATACACACTAATAAAAGGAAAAGCTGCATAGCTACATGCACACTAATGTAAGGAAATGCATAGCTGCATGCACACTAATAAAAGGAAACACATAGATGCATACACACTAATAACTAATAAAAGGAAAAGCTGCATAGCTGCATGCACACTAATGTAAGGAAATGATACATAGCTGCATGCACCCTAATAAAAGGAAACGCTGCATAGCTGTGTCCACACTAATAAAAGGAAAAGCTGCATAGCTGCATACACACTAATAAAAGGAAAAGCTGCATAGCTGCATGCACATTAATAAAACAAACAGCTGCATAGCTGCATGCACACAAATAAAGGAAAAGCTACATAGCTGCATACACACTAATAAAAAGAACAGCTGCATAGCTGTATGCACACTAATAAAAGGAAAAGCTGTATAGCTGCATGCACACTAATAAAAGGAAAAGCTGCATAGCTGCATGCTCACTAATTAAAGGAAAAGCTGTATAGCTGCATGCACACTAATGTAAGGAAATGCATAGCTGCATGCAGACTAATAAAAGGAAATGCATAGATGCATACACACTAATAACTAATAAAAGGAAAAGCCTGCATGCACGCTAATATAAGGAAATGCTACATAGCTGCATGCACACTAATAAAAGGAAATGCTGCATAGCTGCATACACACTAATAAAAGGAAAAGCTACATAGCTGCATACACATTAATAAAAGGAAAAGCTGCATAGCTGCATACACACTAATAAAAGGAAATGCTACATAGCTGCATGCACACTAATAAAAGGAAATGCTGCATAGCTGTATCCACACTAATAAAAGGAAAAGCTGCATAGTTGCATACACACTAATAAAAGGAAAAGCTGCATAGCTGCATGCACACTAATAAAAGGAATAGCTGCATAGCTGCATGCACACAAATAAAGGGAAAGCTACATAGCTGCATACACACTAATAAAATGAACAGCTGCATAGCTGTATGCACACTAATAAAAGGAACAGCTGTATAGCAGCATGCACACTAATAAAAGGAAAGCTGCATAGCTGCATGCTCACTAATAAAAGGGAAAGCTGTATAGCTGCATGCACACACATAAAGGGAAAGTTGTATAGCTGCATGCACACTAATGTAAGGAAATGCATAGCTGCATGCACACTAATAAAAGGAAATGCTGCATAGCTGTATCCACACTAATAAAATGAAAAGCTGCATAGCTGCATACACACTAATAAAAAGAAAAGCTGCATAGCCGCATGCACACTGATAAAGGGAACAGCTGCATAGCTGCATGCACACAAGTAAAGGGAAAAGCTACATAGCTGCATACACACTAATAAAATGAACAGCCGCACAGCTATATCCACACTAATAAAAGGAAAAGCTGCATAGCTGCATACACACTAATAAAAGGAAAAGCTGAATAGCTGCATGCACACTAATAAAAGGAACAGCTGCATAGCTGCATGCACACAAATAAAGAGAAAATCTACATAGCTGCATACACACTAATAAAATGAACAGCTGCATAGCTGTATGCACACTAATAAAAGGGAAAGCTGATAGCTGCATGCACACTAATGTACCAAGAAATGAAACATTGTGCTGTAGAACAGCTATGTGTAAACGTGTGTGCACAACAGGCATGCAAGAGTATAACTTCAGACCAGATAGTTACAATATAGCTGTCTTTTCACTACAGAACACTAAACCGCCCAAAGATGGAGTCAATAGGGAAACTATCATATCTTCAGCAATTTTCTAATAATCATTAGCCTGCCCATACTCACTGCTTTATTGCTTTATGCAGTCTTAATTTAACTTTAACTTCAAGCGTTTTGGTAAAGCCTGCCCATACTCACTGCTTTATTGCTTTATGCAGTCTTAATTTAACTTTAACTTCAAGCGTTTTGGTAAAGGGCAATCATTTCGAGATATTTAGGGAAATATAAATACTAAGACATTCCATATATTTAAATATATGAGCAAAACTAAAAGAAGTACTATGGTCAGAAATTGAAAAAGCATTTATTACTTATGTAATCGCTTCATTGCACCATTTATTTTTTACATTTCTTCTTCCTTCAAATGGTCTGATAGCTGTGTCCATATTGATGTGGTTTTATTTTATATATTTATTTATTTTTAGTTTTTGGTTGATCTTTTTCCTAACCAAAATGTATTATGTGTCTCAGCTAATATCACCCCAAACCCCTTCCCCTTGCAGGCTGTTATGTGTCAGTAAATCTTTCCAGAATCTTTCCCCATTTTACCTTCTTTCCTGTGTTTTAAACATATTAAGTATATTGAAAATTTCATGTTTCATTTTAAAATGGTATGTTATATTAGATTTTTGTGTTATAAAGCTAGGAATTAGTTACAGAAACTCCTCACTTACTCCGTGTCTTAGTGAATGGTACAAAGTTTCTCTATACTCCAACCTCATCTGCTTTCTGGCATAGCACATTAAGAGATACTGAATCCCCAAAGGTGAAGTAGGTTTATGGCCCTAGTGAGAAAGAAAGAGGGCAGAAGGCAGATGTGAATGACTGTATGCAATAAAAAAAGTTTTCATCCTCCTGGGACTTAAGTTTATAAACACAAATGTTAAGAAATAAGAAAGGTCTAAAAAACTTGCTATATATGCATACACTATTCAAAATCATAAAATGTGATGTGGGGTCCAGAAAAACAAACTCCTAAAGTATCCATTGATAGGCTTCTTCCAAAGAAAACACAGTGCACACTGAGAAAACTGAACATCACAGAAGTGCTACACAGTGCGAAGAATTGTTAAGCCAAGCTTTATATAGGGCCACTTCAGAATCATTTTACAGGAGAAAAATATTTTTTTGAAGAAAAATGCCATTAAGATGTAGCAGCCGGTTATCATCTCGCAAGTTTAATATATACTTTAAGTATCACAGGAAGATTTTTTGCTCATCAAATAAACTCTTAGTTGACATCAATTGGCAGCTTATACTTAATACGGTTTTGCATTTATTAACATAAATATGAAAATATTGCATTTTTCAGAGTGGGTGACATAAGCAGATAATATAATTTTCCCCAAATGATAGCAATGGTTTGAGGGCTTGATTTCATGGTGGTATGGTATCTGTATTTCATTGCCACTTTTTCCTTATTCATTTTAACCCCACCAGTCTCAGAGTCGCTAGCCGCCATTTCACATGCATACTTAACATCCTCCCCAACAGAAAATAGGAGGTGGAGCCTCATCATTTTTCCTTCACCTTCATTCACTGGTCTTCTGGGTCACTATGAGGCTTTTATACTACTGTGCCACCAAGAATGCTATTAATATAATTTTAAGGAAAGTGTTTGTATAAATTATAAATGATAATGACTACAAAAGGAGGTCTGTAAACTCTACAGCCAAGAA
The DNA here is from genome assembly GCF_019279795.1 of Protopterus annectens. Classification (NCBI taxonomy): domain Eukaryota; kingdom Metazoa; phylum Chordata; order Ceratodontiformes; family Protopteridae; genus Protopterus; species Protopterus annectens. The sequence continues at coordinate 1,344,029,665 of NC_056739.1, read as the reverse complement.
TCAGGAAAAAGAAAAAGCAACATCTGTATAAAAGTACTAGAAGAAATGTAGGCAACCTTTTTTTTTTGTAAATTATATCAAGCCACTAAGCACTAACACTTCTTTTCAGGGTAATCTGGCTGCACTGGCTGGTTAAATGACTTGCTCAAACTGAAAAACATGAGAGTTCAACCGAACACCCTTATACTGGGTGATTTCAACTACCCAAACATCAACTGGGAAAACTACAGAAGTACTAATACCTTTGCTCAGTGCTTCCTGGAGTACATCAACTTTAATGCTCTGGACCAACTTATTAACACACAAGAGGTAAAAATGTACTGGACCGGGTCATCAACAATATGAGGGACAAATGCTCCACACCTGTGGTAAATTCCTCATTGGTCAGATCAGATCATAAACTCATCACCCTAGATATCCACATTCCACCCCCACCCCCCCACACCCCAAAAGAAACCATGGTGAAAAACTTCTCCAAGGCAAACTTTATGCTACTCAAGACAGAGGTGGCAAACTTCTCTATACCCCAGCAGAAAGCCAATATGATTGAATCTACTATATCCTACACAGAAGCACTCTACAAGCACCTACATGAGTGCATGGACCATGCTATCCCAAACAAGACCAAGAACCACTCCTCCAAAAACAGGAAACCAGTCTGATGGACCCCAGCCATAAATAAGGTCTATAATAGAAGGAAGAAATTATTGCAAAAAAGAGTAAAAACCCAGGAATGGAGGGGCTCCCTGACCAACCTTAGCAAAAAGCTAAGAACCCTCATAAAAAAATCTAAGGCAGCTTTGAAAAAAAAATCACAACAAACACCAAAGACAATCACAAAGCATTTTTAGCTATGTCAAAAACCTAAGTAACAACTTGTAGATCTGCTCTGAGCTACAGCATAATGGTTCAAAATTCACTGAACCAACTGACATCGCCAATATACTGACAGATAGATTCAGTGCAAACTTCACCCCACCCTCACCCCCAAAGGGCCCATTTCCATACCAGAAGATTGTACTGCCCCTAAAATCACAGACACTCAGGTGAAAACAGCACTCTCCAAGGCAAAAAACATAGCATCTATGGGAACAGACAACATCCCAGGCTGCGTACTACATGAACTCCAAAACAAATTAATCCCTCACCTTAATTCCATGTTTAACCACAGCCTCAACTCAGGCTATGTGCCCACAGAGTGGCGCACAGCAACAGTTACACCACTCCACAAAGGAGGTGCCACCACTGACCCCGGGAATTACTGCCCCATCAGCCTGATGAGTCTCGTCTGCAAGGCCATGGAGTGCATCATCATGGAACTCATAAACAAAGACATTGGGAACCTACAAACCTTTGACCCCACCCAGTTTGGGTTCATAAAGGGAAGGTCTTGTCTCCTAAATCTGGTTGACATTTTTGAAATGGTCACTAAAGCAATAGATGAGGGAAAGGTGGTTCATACAGCATACCTTGATCTTGCAAAGGCCTTCAATACCATTCCCCACTTGGGAATTATTGACAAACTCACCAACCTAAATATAAACCCTTCCATTACAAGATGAGTTGCTAACTGGCTCACGGATAGAACCCATTCAGTGAGAATAGGAAAAGCTAGATCCGACTTCAAACCTGTGAATAGTGGTGTACCACAGGACTCAGTTCTGGGACCCCTACTGTTCAGTATCTACTTCACGGAGGTACAAGCAAACATGGAGGGACTATGGTTAACAAAGTTTGCAGATGACTGCAAACTGGGTGCCATAATTGAGAACCCTACTGATGTAGATATCCTTCAAAAGGGTCTTATGGATACAGATACGTGGTGCCAAAACCACGGCCTCAAGCTAAATGCCAAAAAGTGCATTGTCATCCTCTTTGAGAAAAGCCAAGTACCTATGAATTACAACATAGGTGGTAGCCCACTTACCACGGAGAGTGTGATAACAGACCTAAGGGACTCAGGTGGATAGTAACCTCTCCTTCGACAACCATATTGCTAAAGTGGTTAGAAAATCCTTCTACATGGCTCACCTTATCAAAAAAGGGTTTGCATCCAGGAATAAGGATGTTATTGTCCCCCTCTACTCATCACTCATTAGACCCATTATTGAATATAATATCCTGTTTGGGATGTACCTAATTAGACATCTGCAACAACTGGAGAGGCTTCAAAAGTACCTCACAAAGAGGATAATGGGCCTCAAACAGTTGCCCTATGCCGTGAGGCTAAAAAAACTCAGACTATACTCTGTCATGTACCGGCTACTCAGAGATGATCTCTGCCTGACATACAAGGCTACATCAAACCCTGAATTGCTAGAAATGCTCCACCTAAGGAAAACCCAATCCACCAGAGCTACACGCTCAAGGGACATAAACCTGACATCATCAATAAACAGGACTTGTTGGAGGGACAGATTCATGTCCCAGAGACTTCCTTTGCTCTGGAATAAGGTTCCCACATATGTTAGGCAGAGCTCCTTATTAGTGCTCTTCAATAGGAATCTTGATGAGTGGATGGGAAACAGGAAATTCACCCCGGGAATCACTTTGGTGGCCCTGCTAGACAGGGGCACAGGAAACTAAACCACTTGGGAAGGAAGTGTAAGCAAAAAATGTTTTTGGCTAGGCTTAATTATGCCCTAGGGCCAATAGCCTAGTACCTACCTATGAAGCTATGAACATGCTGGAAGGATAGATTCCTGTCCCAGAGAATTTCCATACTCTTGAACAAACTACCTGTCTATATCAAACAAAGCTCCTCATTAGCACTCTTCAAGAAAAATCTTGATGACTGGATGGGAGATAGGAAATTCACCCCGGGGATTACTTCTGTGGCTCTGCTCAACAGGGGCACAGGAATATAATTTTCTTGGGTGGCAAAAGCCAGGGTACCTTTTTGGCTAGGCTTATATAGGCCCTAGGGCCAATAGCCTAGTACCTATCTATGAACTAATACAACAGACAAAAGGATACTGAGGGAGATAAACTCAGTATTATTTGAAAGAGCTCATTTAGTTGAATGTGATAATCTGCTGAACCACCAGAAAAGAACATTATTTTGTTTGTTTGTATGTGTTTATTATTCATTCATTCCATCATTAGTTTATTGTTTTTTTTGTTTGTTTGTTTGTTTATTTGCTTATTTTATCTAAATACCTCTCTGGCTGTCTATCTGTCTATATATATCTATCTCTTTGTTGGCAGTACATAAGACATAGAAAGAGTAGCATGTTACACAGCAAATGCTACATGTTTCAAACTTTGTTGAATATTTTTCCTTTATGCAGTGCCAATGGTAAAAACACTATAAGCTCCAGAACAGGATGCCAGGGAAATGATAAAAATAATAAAATGTTTTTATTGTACACTTTAAGCACTTTCATGCCTAAAAAGCACAAAGCAGGGACTTCCTCAAAACAAAGTGCAGTCCTCTTTCCAACCATTATATATACATATATAATGACCCTTGAATTACATTCAATTGAGTTGAATAACATTCAACTAACTTAAAAAGAAATTGTGCTTATAAAATGTATTAACCCCCACCCTTTTTAATACACTTAAAACAAAACCTTCTTTAACATAAAACAATCATTAATACAACCTCCATCCCTTTTATAACATTTACTGTAACTGTTTAAAAACATATTCAAAACTATTAGAAATCAAGAGCATGTTTTTTAGAATAGGCAAGAGTGAAAAACAATCATGTAAACCAGGGGCAATGGCTGCATTCAACCTAATAATCCAAAATAATTCCCTTACTTCTATTTTTAATTCCCACCACCCTCCCCTTGGACTCTGGTGATGCCAAATTTAAAATATGAAAAAGCTTGGCATACTTGTGTGTGTTTGTATAGGGCATTGTTCAAATTCCCTTTAAAAGAAGCATATCTGTGCTCATAAATTCTAGATCTTAATTTTCTTTCTGTCTTCCCTACATAATAATTTTCACGTTTGACAAATAGCAATGTAAATGACACCCTTAATATTGCAATTACCTCTTTTTAAATTTACCTTGTACAAGCTTCCCTTCAAATGTATACAGTCAACATTTAAAATGTAGGGACATTGATTGCAAGTACCAGACTTAGTCATGCCTTTCATAGTTATGGGGGGGGGGTGGATGTATGTGTGTTCAAATAATTTCTTAAGATTCCTACCTGTTTTAAAGACAAACCCTGGACTTAAACCAACTAATTCTAAAATTTCCAAATTTCCAATGGAAATAGTCCAATTTTTAGTCACAATGCTCTTAATATCTTTCTCACCTATACCACAGGGAATAACCATACTCAAATTAAATTTAGGACGCATAAGAGTAGTAGTCCTTAACTGTACTACCTCATCAGCTAAGCCTAGTAGTGGTTTGTACTTGGTTCCCCACCCTGCTATAATTTCATTAGTAATAGAAGTTAATAAGTCTGTGGGTAGCCTCTGTCATTAAACATTCCAGTGATGGTGACAATTTCAGTATTAAGATTATCAATATCTGAACACATCTTGGCTGCCCACACTAACTGTCCCTTAAAATATTTCTCTTTGTGTGACCAAGATTGTGGCTGTGGTAGTCTAAACAGCTGTTAGAAAAGGTCTTTTTCCTAAAGATCTTTGAAACAAATGTCCCCTTGATTTTATCCTTGAAAAGGGTAACATCCAAATAATTAATGTGAGTGTCCAAAAAGGTAGACGCAAATTTAAAATAAGAACCCACTTTGTTCAAATAATCCATAAACTGTGCTAGCATGGAAGATGTTTCTTTCCAAAGAATAAAAATATCATCCAAGAAATTGAAATATGTAAACCAGGATTTGCTAAATGTTGTTCCAGAAACATATTTAGACTCCCAATACTATACAACTGTTGGCACCCATTGCCACACCTTGTGTTTGTCTATAAAATTCCCCCTCAAAAGTAAAAAAACAAATATTTAACAGGATATACTCCATGGTAACCATAATAAAATTAATCTTCATATCATTAAAAGTAGTAAGCTCCAGTAAGGCACCATAAAATAATTCCAACCCTTCCTGATGACGGATGGATATAAAAAAAATCTACTATCTCTACAGCTGAAAAACAACAATTCTCAGTTTACCAACTTTCATTAATTTTAGCTAAAAAGTCCCACAGGTCCTTTAATAAATATTGAATAGGTACCAGTAAATCTATCAAAAGTCTGTCAATAAACCCCTTAGGGAATAAGTCAAACTATTTTGCGCCAAAATAATAATTCTAAATGGGGAGGGTGTTGTATATTTTTGTGAACCTTTAGAATACCAAAAGCTGTAGGTATCAATGGATGGTCAGTTTTCAAAAAGTTAAATAGCTCCTATGAAATTGCACCTTGAAATAGGGAATCTTCTAGAAAGAGTTTAATTTTCTTGTGTGCCAAAAGTGCCTCATTTCTAGAAGAAACCTGGTATTTACTGGTGTCAGAAAAAGAAGTAGATAACTGGTTAACATTATATGTTTTATCATAAATAACTATTCCTCTGCCCTTATCAGGTTTCATAACTCTTAAAGATTGGTTGTGCCTTAAGTCAACCATAAGCTTATGCTCATCCCTAGTTAAGTTAAATCTTTTGTTTTTCCTATTTACTGTGTTACCAAATATAGAGTGGATCTCTGTATCACATGTAGTTTCAAAAGCTTGTATTAAAAGGTGTAGTGGGGGATTAAAACAACTATTTTTTCTGGTGATCGAATTTATCCCACTAAGTACTTTGTGACCTGCATTGTCCATAGGCATCAATTGAAAATTAAATTTTCTCTTGAAAAGTTTTAATTCTGTAATCACGTCCACTAACCCTACCTTAAAAGTTGGTCCAAACTTAAATCCTTTTTTAAAATGGTGAAAAAAGTCCCGTTGATATCAATATTTGTATAATTAAATATATTAAAGCCTTGGTAAGAATTCAAAATACCCTCATAACTAGAAACTATTGAATTATTCAAATTTGTGTTCAATAAAATATCTTGTGTTAATTCTGCCATAGATGCCCTCTGCCCCTTCCCCTCATTCTCTTTGCAGACTGGGCCTGTGATAAAACAACTCTCTGTTTATTCCTGTTCTCTATATGTTCAGATCTCTTAAGTGGGGGGAATTGGGAATCATAATCTTGGTTTGTTGGCTCATACTCTTGTTGCCCATCCCAATAAGAACCTATAACTTCCTCATACTCTTCCCATTTATGTCTAATTTGTGAAAGGTCCTCTGAATAACTTGGGTTCATAAAAACATGTCTTAGGTACTGGATAAACATTCTTCTTTAAATAATCAGTTTCATCTCTATACATTTTTTTCTTTTTCTGTTCAGTGTTAATTTTCACATTCTTCTCAACCCTTTACAAAATGTTTTTGTACCTCCTGATATTACTCTCAAACAATAAATCATTCAAGATCTCACTATTCAATTTATCAAGCTCATCAAGCTATTTGTTAATATGTACATTGCTTGTCTTAATAATGAATTCCATTATTTCAAACCCAAAACAGTCAAACATATTAAATAATTCATCCATATTGCAATCTGCAGCCTGAATACCATTAGGAAATTTAAAAAGTCTCAAACCCTTTGGTACGCGTTTGTTCTTTAGGTTTTCACTTAAATATAAGTTGTCACACTGCAAATTACATTCCTGGAAGAGGTTCTTTTCAAAATCATTCAGTGTTGAATTGAAAATCTTAGGAGGCTGCCACAGTGTGAGATATTAGCTGTGTTTTTGGAAAGACACTTCTTTCCTAACCCAGTCCTTAAAAATTGAGCCCATTAAAGTCCCTTTGTTCTTGATTAATAACCTGCACTCATAACTGTTGAACAGTTGTTTCTTCAATAGTCACATAGTCTGTAAAATCCCCCTGGTTAATTATCTTAACTTGCTGTTAAGAAAATTATAGTCCTTCCCCTGTACTGTCTCAGGGGATTGTGGGGGTTGTAGTTGCTCAATCTTCTTTTCCAGATTCACAACCTGCTGTGTAAGCAGTGCGATTAGTTGTGTCAAATCTCCTTCAGTTTTATTGTTGCTGGTGGATAAAGGATCATGTGATCCTAACAAAACTTCTTGGTGGGCAGTAGATCTTCCTTTGCTCTATTCCATTATCAGAATTTGTGATCCTCTGGATTTGAAATGAAGGAACCAACATGTCTCAAGTCCTGGTGTCCACTCTGTTAATAACCCGACCAAACGGAAGGAAAAGACTTAGAAAACAAAACTCTGTTAATATGGTGCCATAGAAATTAGACCAAAGAAACACTATTATGCAGGGCCAAGGGTAAAAACACTATAAACTCCACACCAAGACCCCAGGGAAATGATAAAAATAGTAAATTATTTTTATTGTACACGTTAAGCGCTTTTGTCGCTAAAAAAACACAAAGCAGTGACTTCCTCAGAACAAAGTGCAAACCTCTTTCCAACCATTATATATACAAATACAATGACCTTTGAATTACATCAATTAACTTAAAAAGACATTGTGTTTAAAAATATATTAACCCCCCCTTTTAATACACTTAAAACAAAACATTCTTCACCATAAAAGAAACATTAAAACAACCTCAAACCCTTTTATAACATTTATTCTAACTGCTTAAAAACATATTCAAAACTATTAGAAATCAAGAGCTCATTTTTTTAGAATAGGCAAAAGTGAAAAGCAATCATTTAAAGCAGGGGCAATGGTTGCATTCAATCTAATAATCCAAAATAATTCCCTTACTTCTATTTTTAAAATTAAAATCCAAAATAATTCCCTTACTTCTATTTTTAATTAAAAATAGTAGTAAGGGAATTATTTTGGATTATTAGATTGAATGTAACCATTGGCCTTGGTTTAAATGATTGTTTTTCACTATTGCCTAATATAAAAATGAGCTCTTGATTTCTAATAGTTTTGAGTATGTAAATAGTTAGAATAAATGTTATAAAAGGGATGGAGGTTGTTTTAATGATTGTTTTAATGATTGTTAGTGCCTCAAGGTTCTACCCTAGGCCCACTTCTATTCTTTAAATTTACTAACAAACTCCATCTATCAACCACACATGCATCCAATATGCAGACAACTCCACAGTGATCTGCTTTGCACCCTCTCTGTTGGATCTACAGACTCTAACTCAGAAAGCCTTTCATGACGTAGAATCCTGGCTCAAAAAACATTAACCTAATCTTAAACCCTAATAAAACCAAACTAATGGTGTTCCTGCCTAATAAAACTTCTCCCCCCTAACACCTTCTTCATCTCCTCAATTAACAATATTATCATCACTCCATCACCACACACTAAACTATTAGGAGTAGAAATCAACTACAAACTTAAATTTGATATTCACATTTCCCAAACGGAGAAAAAGGTGCATAAAAATAGGTACTTTATATAGGAATAAACACTACTTTATCAACAATGCCAAAATAATTATTGCCCAAACATTTGATATCCAGCTTATTATATGCAGCCCCTATTCTCACTAATCACAAGAAATTTGAACTACAAAAACTTGAATCCTGCTATAATAAAATTGCAAGATATTCCACAAATTCACCAACTAGATCACACCACTGCCTCACACTCAAGCAACTGAACTGGCTACAACAACACATCTCCTACACTATACACAATTGACAATGGTCCACAAACTCTGCTCAAAACCAGGCAAAATACCATTGTTACAAACCCTTCTTCAACCCTATGTTACTAATAGACTACTACGTTCCTCCAACAAACAACAAATAAAAACCTACTTATCTAGAAGCCAAGCAGGGGATTCCCTATTTGCTAACTACAGAGGTAAAATCTGGAATGAACTGCTAGTAAACATTACCTCCATAGCATCCCTACCTCTATTCAAAACTAGCCTAAAACAACAATTTCTTACCAAGTCACTCTGCCCATGTTCCACCGCCACTTGCCAGATAGCATCTCACTCTCAGCTGTCTCCTATACAAATCTTCCTGGCTAATTAAACTCTCAGAAACTATAACTTTTAACATCATAATATAACCGACCTTCTAATCACCTACTTTTATTCATCATTGCCTAAATGCTGCTGACACACACTTTGGGATCTTGCTTATACTGCAATCTTTTCACTGTCTTACTATCTATATCTTCTCATGCCTGCATAAAATTCCTCTAATGTACTATTAGATTGTATAATTCTTGTGAGCATAGCACACTGCATACCAATGTACTACAAACTACTGCTATCTCATCCTCTACTGATGTATATAAGTCACATTTAAGTTATGTAATGCAACTACTGGCAGTTGTAATTTGACATGTCTTGCCTACATATCTGGATGTTATTCATATTTGTATGTATATGTACTAACTGGAGCTTTTCGCCCCAGGCCTCCACTGAAAAAGGACATGTGTCCAGTCAGACTTTCCTGGTAAACAAATGTAAAATAAAATAAGTTTTACGGTGAAGAAGATTTTGTTTTACGTGTATTACAAAAGGGGGATTTAATATATTTTTTAAGCACAATGTCTTTTTAAGTTAAATGTAATTCAGCTCAACTGAATGTAATTCAAGGGTCATTCTATTTGTATATATAATGGGTGGAAAGAGGTTTGCACTTTGAACTGAGGAAGTCTCTGCTTTGTGTTTTTTAAGGATGAAAGCGCTTAACGTGTACAATAAAAGCATTTTATTATTTTTATCATTTCCCTGGCATCCTGGTGTGGAGCTTATAATGTTTTACCCTTTGCACTGTATAATAGTGCTTTTTGGTCTAATTTCTATGGTACCGTATGAACGGATTTTTGTTTTCTGAATATTTTTCCTTCATTTTCCTGTTCTGACTTCATAAATGTTCTATTCTTCTCGGCTTCTTTCAGATGACAGAACAAACAATAGTACATGGCTAGCATCACTTGACTGATAGTACAGAGACACTGTGAGGCAGCTCTAGGACTGAATGAACTAAGCAGGAAGTTCAGCCAATAGGGAGGGGAAGCGAGCATTAATTTTCAGTTAACCTTATACAAGTCATGGCTCCCAGTTTATGCATGCCTACTCTTCCGTTGTATGACTGACATTCAGTTGATGGTTGAAACAGCTACACAACACATAAAGAAATGTGTTACTAACTTTATATGACAGTGCATGATGCAGGTTCATCAGTGAATATGATGAGGGTTCAACAGCAAATAGCAGATAAGGATGTACAAAAATGGATAGGTGCTGAGGTCAGACATGACAAGGGCATATGGTATCTCGCTGCAGGATAACTCCAGGTCTACACAGCATGGAAAATAACATTTTGAGAGAAAGAAAAGCCTCACATCCAGTTTATAAGTTTTGAAAAAGTAATAATGGTGCACCCAGAAGTACTATCATTAGAAGATGTCAGAGTGGTGGGGGATAGCCAGTCTTCAGAAAAGGCACTCCCTTGATTTATGTAGTGCAAATTTTAAGTAAGATAATCAAAAGTACACCTGACTGACAACTTTTGCCTCATGTTTCACTATATAATCATTAAAATAAGTGCTGCATGTGGTAATGACTGCCTTGCTAGGCACCTGTTGCCTTATCAGAGTAATGAATGTCATTATTATACTTTTTATAGAATTACTATTTATGGCTGTCACTCTAACCACATTAAATTCAAAACTTTTATTCACACTTTTTATTATGATCTCTATTAGTGCTAGTCTGAAGAGAGGTTTTACTGAACTGTATGTGTTGTTCAAATAGGGCTAGTGGCAGTTGCATTTGATTTCATAGTAGTTAACTTTTTCACAATCAGCATGCTATGTTATGCACTCAGACCTTGGGGTAGTAACCACCGAAAGTTGTTATTGTCCCTAATAAGAGCCATATGTATGCAAGGAGTGAATGAGACAGTGTGGCTTAGGAACAAATAAACAGCCTAAGATGTGAAAGGTCACTGTGAATATGTGCAACAGTTTCAAAAATGATAGCAGCCCTGTGACATTTCCAAATGATCTGAAAAGCTGTCGAGCTTGTTAGTGAAGGAATGCAGTCATCTGAGATGGCAGTGCATACTGTTACTGCTTTATTGTGCTTCAGTAACCATCAGTCGATAATCAAAATACATAAATAATGATATGTTATGGAAGAAATGCCATGTTGCTTCTTCAAGTGAAGATAATGGCATGTTTTTTTTCATGTTTATCATCGCCATTAAGGCTGCAAATCCATCAGCTTGACATTTATAACTGATTAATGCCTATTCACAGCAACTTCATGGTTAATGTAAATAGTAGCATTCCACACATGCTTTTACATGCATATGTGGCACATGTCAAAACAAGTCTTTTTTGTATTGTAAAAATGAATTATGCAGCTGTGAAAAGAAATACATGTTTTTTTGTTTCTCTCTGATGCATGTGTTAGGCTTGCGAATTATTGAAGTAATCATTTTTATATGGATTTTTATTTCTGTTTAATGAAAAGCAAGTGCGGCTGCAGAGACTACAATAGTGGGCACTCATGAAGAATGTGTTCTCTACAATGGTATTAGCATTTTAAATTCCATCCCAAGATGTGAAGAGATGTCATATAGGATAAATATGAAAAGTTTTAAAAGTGATCATGTTAACTGAGATACTCTTCATGGGTCATTTTATAAGTATATGCATTTCTGTGACATATTTCTTTACATGCTGCTGCATAATACTTCACAGCATGTTATGCATCAAACTAAAATAATATAAATGTTAAGAAACCAGTGTCATTTATTGTTCCTTATACTGCTCTTCTTTGTTGTCATTTACTACAGTATTGCAGCTCACAATGAAGCTAAATTAATAATGCAAAGTGAGTAAAAACTGTCATTAAAAATCAACACAGCTGGGGGCAAATAGAAATTGTAATAAAGAGAAGCCTGAACATAATATACTCAGCCTGCTCCTGCTATAGAAAATAATCTTTAGAAGAAAAATCATAAAAATTAGTCCCATCATTTTTCACACAGTTTTACAACTGTAACACTTATTGGACATAAATATGTATCTTGTAAAATTCATACTTGTCAATTTGTCCATTTTTTCATGATTACTGCTGGAGGTATCTCCTCAGCATTCCACTGAAAATTGAACTCCAAGCTAGATATTCCTGGGTAACAAATGTAAATAAATAAATACATGCATACACACATACTTATTATATATACATACTTAAATACATACATACCTAGATACTTTTTATACATACATACATACATACATACATAGATACTTATTGTACATACATCCTTAAATACATACATACCTAGATATTTATTATACATACATACATACATACATACGTAGATACTTATTATACATACATACTTAAATACATACATAAGTAGATACTTATTATGCATACATAAATACATACATAAGTAGATACTTATTATACATACATACTTAAATACATACATACGTAGATACTTATTATGAATACATAAATACATACATACATACATAGATACTTATTATACATACATACTTAAATATGCACATACATACATAGATACTGACTATACATACATACATACTTAAATACATACATAATTACATACATAGATACTTATTATGCATATGTAAGTAAATAATTGCATACATAGATACTTATTATACATACATACCTAAATACATACATACATATGTAGATACTTGCTGTATTATACTTCGTTTTTGTTCCATTGCCTCTCCCAGTTTTACTGAGATTTTTTGGCTATTTGATGTATTAATATTTGATGAAGAGTTGCAATAGGAAAGAAATGCACATTTTTTTACAATGGCATGTTTGCAAAGGATAAGATAGTGTTGAATACATTTAATGTGGATGGGGTTCATGAACACTGAGCCCCAAGGAGCAGGGCTAATATGAAATCCTTGTGTGATTCATAAAGAGGAATACACAATGTGGAATGATCTTATCCTACTGTGTAGTCATAGTACTCCATTCATTGTAAATAGATACAAATGTTCCCCCACCAACATTTGTATGCACTTTATAAGCACTGTATCAACTGCATATGGACTAGTCTTAATGAGGTAAATTACATGACTAGAACAAGTACCTACAAATAGTGTAGTGGTTTAAACCATGCTGACTCCCCTTTCTGTGCTAATGCACTGTAAAACTCAGCAGCAATATCAGTGCCTTAGTAACAAACAAAAAAACTCTTTTGCTTGGCAGGAAAAACCTCAATGACAGCAAAGTTTCCCGTAATGCAGAAAATGTGCTAATACAACACACTGTCCCTAACCTCACACAGAGAAGCTGTCAAGCTCCTGTTAGAGCAATGATCCCTTTTCTCTGCTATAGTGACTAATGAATGGAAGACCTTTTTGAAACAATATGTGGCATGACAACAGAGTGCAATAAAGCACAGCAGAGCAGGGAACAGCATGGACATCCATTATCCAGCAGCTGTTGCCTGTTGTGCTGGTAAGCTAAACAGCAATTCCTTCAACAGGGCACGTAGAACATCATGGTATCCTCTGTGCTTTTGGTGTGCTGTTTAAAGCTATGTCCATTATCTCATTGTTGCCTGTTATTACTGTGATCCATGGATGAGATTCATGAACATTTTACCCAATGGAGCATATCTGATATGTAGCAGAATTGTGTAACATACCTCAATGTGATTCATAAAGAAGAATCCTCAGTGGGATAAGACTTTCATGCAGTCTTTTATAATCGACTAGTCATAGTAATTCGCATGGTACACATAGAAAAAACACCCCCAGGATTGTACCTGCTTCAGAAGAAATATATCAATAACATATGGGCTGGTCATAGGTTCATAGGTTCATAGGTTCATAGGTAGGTACTAGGCTATCTGCCCGAGGGCATTTATAAGCCTAGTCAGAGTGTGTCAGCTTTCGCCGCCCCATTGATTAATTAACTGAGCCTCTGTCAAGAAGAGCCAATGAAGTGATCCCAGGGGTGTATTTCCTGTTACCCATCCACTCATCAAGGTTTCTCGGTTTACTATCAAAATTTCGAACTAAAGTCCACCGACTGTACTTTGTTTGAACACAGAAATTCAAAAACAGCAATATCAAGCATCAAAAGCCAAACTAGGAATGTGTTTTAACATGGGTCGAGATACGGGCTTGATGTCTAACATTGCCGTGTTCGAATTTCCGTGTTCAAACAAAGTGCAGTCGACGGAGTTCGGTTCAAAATTTTGATAGTAAACCGGTTTCTCTTGAAGAGTGTTAGTGAGGGGCTCTGCCTAATGTAGTTAGGAATTTTGTTCCAAAGCATGGGGAGTCTCTGTGACAGGAATCTATCCCTTCAGCATGTTCTATTTATTGTTGTGGCGAGGTTTGGCTCACTAGAGTGAGTGGCTCACAGTGACTTGGATTTCTTTAGGTGGAGCATGTCCATCAATTCTGAGTTGGACATGGCTTTGTAAGTCAGGCAGAGATCACCTCTAAGTAAGTGATATGCCACTGAGTACAGCTGGAGTTTTTCCAGTCGGGCTTCATAGGACATATGTTTGAGGCCAGTAATCCTCTTGGTGAGGTACTTTTGTGGTCTTTCCAGCTATTGGAAGTGTCTTGTGAAGTACATCCCAAATGGGGCATTGTACTCTATGATGGGTCTGATGAGTGACGAGTAGAGGGGCACTATAACCTCTTCATTGCTAGATGCGAACCCTTTAGTAATTAGATGGGCTACATAGAAGGATTTCCTAACTACTTTGGCAATATGATTGTCAAAGGAGAGATTACTATCTACCTGGGTCCCCAGATCTCTTATTACCTCTTCTGTATTAAGGGGGCTGCCACCTATGTAATAATTCATGGGTGTTTTGTTTTTCCCAAATGGGATGACTATATATTTTTTGGCATTTAGCTTGAGACCATGACTTTGACACCAGGTGTCCGTCTCAGTAAGGCCCTTTTGGAGAATGTCCATGTCAGCCAGAGTGTCAATTATGGCTCCCAGTTTGCAGTCATCGGCGAACTTGGTTAGCCATAGTCCTCCTGTGTTTGCCTCTACTTCTGAGAAGTATATTCCAAACAGTAGGGGTCCCAGGACTGAGCCTTGTGGGACACCACTTGTGACTGGTTTAGAGTTAGACCTGGAGCCCACTATTCTTACCGTGTGAGTTCTGTCTGTAGGCCAGTTGGCAACCCATCTTGTGATGTAGGGGTTTATGTTCAGGATGGTGAGTTTTTCTATAATTCCCGAGTGGGGAATGGTGTCAAAAGCCTTGGCAAGGTCAAGGTAGGCTGTGTGAACTACCTTCTCCTCATCTATGGCCTTGGTGACTGTCTCAAAGAAGTCAACCAGGTTTAGTAGGCATGATCTGCCCTTAACAAAGCTGAACTGGGTTGGGTCAAGTGTTTGGAGGTTCCCAATGTCTTTGTTAATGAGTTCCATGATGATGTGCTCCATAGCCTTGCAGACCAGGCTAGTCAGGCTTATGGGGTGATAGTTACCAGGGTCAGTTGTGGCCCCTCCTTTGTGGAGCGGAATAACCGTTGCTGTGCGCCATTCTATGGGCACATAGCCTGTGGAGAGGCTGAGAATAAACAGTGTGTTTAGGTGGGGGGTTAGTTTGTTCTGTAGTTCGTGCAAGACGCGGCCTGGGACACCATCTGGCCCCATTGATGCTGTGCTTTTGGCTTTTGAAAGGGCTGTTTTCACCTGTGCATCTGTAATTTCCGGGACACTACATTTTTCCGGGATTGTTGTGGGCCCTTTTGAGGGTGAGAGGAGGGTGAAGTTTGCACTGAATCTATCTGCCAGGATGTTGGCAACATCAGTGGGTTCAGTATATTTTGTGCTATTTTGCACTAGCTCAAGGCATATCTGTGAGTTGCCACTTAGATTCTTGACATAGCTAAAGAAGGCTTTGTGGTTATCTTTTGAATCCTTGGCTATTTTTCTTTTGAAGTTAGCCTTGGGGGATTTTATGAGGGACCTTAGTTTCTTAGGATAACTTATAGGACTAGAGCTATATACGTGCAGATGCAGTTGTACTTATGACCATAATGGCCTCCTAGCACCCTTCCCTGCTGATGCTAATTAAGTGATTAAATCATTCAAGAAATTGTCTGGGATCACTTTGATAGATCCAGACAATATTCCTTCAGTGATAATTCTTAAGTTAAAGGAGGAGTTGGGGTTGTTTTTTTCAGGTATATTTAAGTCTTTACTTAGAAAATCCATTGTCCCCAATTCTTGGAAACTAGCTAGTATTATGCCAATACATAAAAAGATGAAATAAGCAATTATATACCTGTTAGTTTGACTTTTATTATTGGGAATTGTTTCAAGAGATGTATTGCTAAGATTATAGAGCTGGACATTCAAGATAAACGATTATATGATATTATTCAGCATAGTTTTATGAAAAGGAGGTCCACCCAAACAGACTTCATTGAGTTTATGATTTAGCAATATCAGCAATTGATTTGGGAATGGAAATGTTGGTGATATACCCGGATGTACCCAAGTTATTTGATAAGTTGCCATTATCTAATATTTACAGTACTTTAGTTAAGAATGATTCTAATCTTTATTTTATTAATTGGATTATGAAATGGATGAGTGGAAGGAAATAATCAGTAGTTTTTCATGGTTGCAGCTCTGAATGTCTTACAGTGATGACTGGTATCATTCAGGGATCAGGCTTGGGGCCATTGCTGTTTAGTATAGTTTTTTCCACTTTCACTATCAAGAAAATTTGTTGGTATAACAAATAACCTGATGACTGTAAAATCTTTTTTTATAATAATTGATTCAAATGATTATTGCAATATCAATGTTTTTTTTTTTTTTGTCAGCTGTCACTATTTTGTCCAGACATTATAGGATAAAATTCAGTATAAATAAATGTAATATTATGCTTTTGGAAAACATTCTCTGTAAATCATTATTTCTTCAAAGTGCAGCATTATCAGCATTAAATACATATACTGACTTATATGCTTCTATTTCTTAAAAAATTTTCTTTTCTATACAGGCAGATTTAGTGATCTTGATAGCTGTCACATTATGAGACAATTTATATTTAGGAAATGTATACAAAACATTTCTTAGACCTATTTTTGGTGTATAATAATGTCTTTATTGTTTCCAAAAATACTCAGTTGAACAGGTTAGAATCAGTACAAAAAAAAAAGATTTTTTGAAAGAATTAAATCTTTGTTGAATTTATGTTATAAAGACATATGTATAAAGTTAGGTCTAGTCAATTCACTGTTTATTGCTAACACTTTAAATGTAAATTGATTCTGGCCTATAAAGCTTTTAATGATAGTACTTTACTAGGTATCTTGAAATTAAGTATTAATGATTGCACAAAAACTCACAAACATTCAAATTGTGCTTATATAATAAAGAGCCATAGAATGAGCATGAGAGGTCATAAATATATACACCATTATTTCTTCAAGATACAGCTTTATCAGAGATAAATACCTATAATGACTTAGGTGTTTCTAATTCTTCAAGTGTTTCTATACAGGGAGATTTAGTAGCATTAAAAATAAACAAGCAGATTGGGATACTGTTGAGAAATGTCACAATATGATATAATATATATTTAAGTACATTTATATAAAACATTTGTTAGACCTATTTTATACTATAATAATATCAGTTGAACAGGTTAGAGTCAGTACAAAAAAAAAGAAAAAAGATTTAACAAAATAATTAAATCTTTGTCAAATTTATATTATGAAGACATATGTATAAAGTTAGGTTTATTCACTATTTATTGGTACTTTATAAGTAAATGGATTCTAGCTTATAAGGATTTTATTGACAGTGTTTTACTAGGTACCTTGAAATTGAATATTAATGGCTGCACAAAAACTCACAAACATTCAAACTGTGCTTAAATAATAAGGAGTCATACAACAGGCAACAGAGATTCATGCATTACACAAAATTATCAATATTATGGAATAAATTACCATTATTTAACCCCTTATGAGTGTTCTGATACATCATAGTATACCCAAAACTTACCCAACTTCTCCCCCGGTGTTTAATCCTTTGTTCCTACCAACCTGTCTTAACCTTATATCTCGACATAAGTCATACCTACAAATAGTACTAGCTATGTTCAAAGCCTAGGTTTTGTTGTCAAGATGTAACAAATTTGTATATTGTTATGTATACTACATTTGTTTACTTTATTGATTATTGTAATGTGTGCATGAAAATTTACTGTCACTCATGGAGATTTCTTCCAGGGCCTCTGCTGAAAAAGGACTTGTGTCCAGTCAGACATTCCTAATAAACAAATGTTAAATAAAAAAATAAATAAAATTTACACCAAAGTCTATTTCCCTGAATAGTTTTAAATTCAATTTAGATAAATAGATTAGTGACTGGGTAACCCAGCCACTGGGGATGCATATGCCAGTGCATTTTTTTGTGCCGGTCCCAAGCCCGTATATATGGGGAGGGTTGCATCAGGAAGGGCATCCGGCATAAAACCTCTGCTAAATTACTTATGCGGAGAACATTTCATATTTCCATACTGGATCGGTCGAGGCCCGGGTTAACAATGACCTCCACCAGTACTGTTAGCCAACAGGGTGCTGGCGGAAATTGGGCTACGGTTGGCCGAAGGAGAAGAGGAGGGGGAAGGCATGCCCGAAGGCAGGAAGAGATGAGGAAGGTTAGGAGTATAGTAGTGAGGGTAGGAACTTTGAATGCTGGCAGTATGACTGGTATAGGGAGAGAGCTAGCTGATATGATGGAGAGAAGGAAGGAAGGTTGATATATTGTGCGTGCAAGAGACCAGATGGAAGGGAAGTAAGGCCAGGTGTATAGGAGGCGGGTTCAAATTGTTCTATCATGGTGTGGATGGCAGGAGAAATGGGGTAGGGGTTATCCTAAAGTAACAGTATGCCAAGAGTGTTTTGGAGGTAAAGAGAGTGTCTGATAGAGTGATGTTTATGAAGCTTGAAATTGATGGTGTAATCATGAATGTTGTTAGTGCATATGCTCCGCAAGTTGGGTGTGCTATGGATGAGAAAGAAAAATTTTGGAGTGAGTTAGATGAAGTGGTGGTGAGTGTACCCAAGGGTGAGAGACTAGTGATTGGAGTGGACCTCAATGGGCATGCTGGTGAAGTGAACAGAGGGGATGAGGAAGTGATGGATAGGTATGGTGTTAAGAAGAGGAATGCAGAAGGTCAGATGATTGTGGATTTTGCGAAAAGGATGGATATGGCTGTGGTGAATTCATATTTTAAGAAGAGGGAGGAGCATAGGGTGACATACAAGAGTGGAGGAAGATGCACTCAGGTGGATTATATCCTATGTAGGAGGGTCAGCCTGAAGGAAATTGGAGACTGTAAAGTGGTGACAGGGGAAAGTGTAGTTAAGCAGCATAGATTGGTGGTCTGTAGGATGACATTGGTCATCAAGAAGAGGAGGAGGAGAAGTGTGAAAGAAGTGCCAAGGATTAAATGGTGGAAGTTAAAAAAGGGTGATTGTGAGGTGGAGTTCAGGGAAGAGTTAAGACAGGCACTGGGAGGCAGTGAAGAGTTACCGAATAGCTGGGAAACTACAGCAGAGCTAGTAAGGGAGACTGCTAGAAAGGTGCTTGGTGTGACATCTGGACAGAGGAAGGAGGACAAGGAGACCTGGTGGTGGAATGAGGAAGTACAGGAGAGTATACAGAGGAAGAGGCTGGCGAAGAAGAAGTGGGATTGCCAAAGAGATGAAGAAAGTAGACATGAGTATAAGGAGATGAGGCGCATGGCAAAAAGAGAAGTGGCAAAGGCTAAGGATAAGGCATATGGAGAGTTGTATGAAAGATTGGACACTAAAGAGGGAGAAAGGGACCTGTACTTATTGGCTAGACAGAGGGACAGAGCTGGGAAAGATGTGCAGCAGGTAAGGGTGATAAAGGATAGTGAGGGGAACGTACTTACAAGAGAGGAAAGTTTGTTGAGTAGATGAAAAGAGTACTTTGAAGGGCTGATGAATGAAGAGAATGAGAGAGAAAGAAGTTTGGATGATGTGGGGATAGTGAATCAGGAAGTGAAACAGATTAGCAAGGAGGAAGTAAGGTCAGCTATGAAGAGGATGAAGAATGGAAAGGCTGTTGGCCCAGATGACATACCAGTGGAAGCATGGAGATGCTTAGGTGAAATGGCAGTGGAAATTTTAACCAGATTGTTTAATGAAATTTTGGAAAGTCAGAGGATGCCTGTGGAGTGGAGAAAAAGTGTTTTGGTACCTATCTTTAAGAATAAGTGTGATGTGCAGAGCTGCAGTAAGTACAGAGGGATAAAATTGATCAGTCACAGCTTGAAGTTATGGGAAAGAGTAGTGGAAGCTAGGTTAAGAAGGGAGGTGATGATTAGTGATCAGCAGTATGGTTTCATGCCAGGAAAGAGCACTACAGATGCAATATTTGCTCTGAGAGTGTTGGAGAAATACAGAGAAGGTCAGAAGAAGTTGCATTGTGTCTTTGTGGACTTAGAGAAAGCATATGACAGGGTGCCTAGAGAGGAGTTGTGGTATTGTATGAGGAAGTCGGGAGTGGCAGAGAAGTATGTAAGAGTGGTACAGGATATGTACGAGGGTAGTGTGACATTGGTGAGGACTGTGGTGGGAGTGACCGGTACATTTAAGGTGGAGGTGGGATTACATCAAAGATGAGCTCTGAGCCCTTTCTTATTTGCAGTAGTGATGGACAAGTTGACAGATGAGATCAGACAAGAGACCCCGTGGACTATGATGTTTGCAGATGGCATTGTGATATGTAGTGAGAGTGGGTTCCAGGTTGAGGAGACACTGGAGAGGTGGAGATATGATTTAGAGAGGAAAGGAATGAAGGTCAGCAGGGCTAAAACAGAATATATGTGTGTAAATGTGAGGGAGGGTAGAGGAATGGTGAGGATGCAGGGAGTAGAGTTGGTAAAGGTGGATGAGTTTAAGTACTTGGGATCAACAATTCAGAGTAATGATGAATGTGGAAGAGAGGTGAAGAAGAGAGTACAGGCAGGGTGGAATGGGTGGAGAAGAGTGTCAGGAGTGATTTGTGACAGACGGGTACCAGTAAGAGTGAAAGGGAAGTTCTAAAAGAGGGTAGTGAGACCAGCTATGTTATATGGGTTGGAGACGGTGGCATTGACGAAAAGGCAGGAGTCAGAGCTGGATGTGGCAGAGTTAAAGATGTTAAGATTTGCACTGGGTGTGACTAGGATGGACAGGATTAGGAATCAGTATATTAGAGGGTCAGCTCAGATTGGACAGTTTGGAGACAAAGCAAGAGAGGCGAGATTGCGTTGGTTTGGACATGTGCTGAGGAGGGATGCTGGGTATATTGGGAAAAGGATGCAAAGGATGGAGCTGCCAGGTAAGAGGAAAAGAGGAAGGCCTAAGATAAGGTTTATGGATGCGGTGAGAGAGGACATGCAGGCAGTTGATGTGAAAGAGCATGATGCAGAGGACAGGAAGAAATGGAAACAGAAGATCCACTGTGGCGACCCCTAACGGGAACAGCCGAAAGAAGATAAAGAGATTAATGACTGGGTATTTGACCAAACTTTTAGGGAAATCGTGTTCCACAATGGCCTTCGGACTTGAACACTGGGAGGTGAACCTATGAACATATGTGCTACGTATCTAACAGAGCTGTGCAGCAACATATTTGCTTAATTTAAAAAAGAGAAACAAAATACTCAGTTGCACTTTACATGGTAGGAAAAACCCTACCGGGAATGTCATTACCTGTTTTGCAGACAAAATTACCACCACCAAACTCTCCCATACCCTCATAGCGACACTGCCAAGATCCCACCTAGTGCCAGTTATTACAAGGTTAGGATAAGAACTCTAACATTGCTGCCATGCCTAATGAATAGACAGTCCTTTTAATTAATGTGAGCTAGGGAAGAGAAACTGAGTTGTTAGACATGAGCATTCCTACACAGCAGCTGGTTCCTGCCATGAAGTGTTGTGCTGACAAGCTATGCAGCAATTCAATCATAATAGCACTTTATACATAGAGGTGTACAATGTGCTCTGATATTAACATTAAATATGTATATTTATTAATTAATTTGTTAATTTCCATTTGATAAGAGGTTTAGTGGCCTAGTTGATGGACCCTTTCTAGTCATGACTCAGGTTCCAAGGCAGCAAAAATGACACAAAATTAATATAGTCAGAAAGTGGGGAGAGCAACTGGAGATATTACATTGTACAACTTAGTAAACTGTACTGATTATAATAGGGCAGATAATGCAATCAGAGAAGAAACATCATAACAACAATATTTAAAACTCTGATATTTGCAACATTTGTTACAAATCTGCACATCTAGGATGAGTTTTTTCATCTGGTTATGTATTTCAAACAAATCAGAGTATTGTAAAAGTCAGAGTATAATGAGCAAATTCTTTGTTATTCATTATTTGTGAAATGACCTCAAATAATATTTTATATAATTTGTACACATTCTGTAATAACTGTGATCCATGTCTTCAAATCATGGTAATGTCATTCAGCATACAAAATGTAGTTCACAGAATGCATGCATGTATCTGCATACTGCATTTATGAATAGTCTGATCCATCTACAAATCAAAAGCACTAGTCAGCAATTGCAATAAATGCCTCCACTGCATCACTTAAGTTGCCTAACTGCTGGAATTGAACTTTAATTCCACTCTTGTGAGAGGAGTGAGAGCCAGGCAAGTTCAGAAGTCATGATTGCTTTAAAACCAGGCTATTCAACAATAGGACCAAGTGTCTGAAGATTTTTTCAGCTTCCGGCCCTGTTCTTGTTGTGTTCTTTTAAACTACTGTTGGTTTGAGATTACTGCAGTTTATTCAACATTTATTTGTTTTTACATTCAGTTTAACATTATGTATCTGTTTTATACCTTTTTTAACCATATCATCAGTAATTCCAGTAAATAGCTGCAATACACTTTTGCCATTTAAGCAGTCAAATTGCTGGAAATAAACCCTGGTTTATTTCTTGTGAGAGCAGTTTGAGGCAGGCAAGTTTATGAGTTATAATTGTTTTAAGGTAGTTCCAGGCTATCCAGCAACTGAGCTAAGTATCCGAAAAATGTTCCCACCTTACAGTACTGTTCTTGTTGCATTCTTAAACCCAAAGCATTTCTTGCTGACTGCCACTTATATAAATGTAACCACTAAATTCCCTTCATCTCCGCTTTCAGTAAGTACAAGAGTATACTTTTGTGAAGTCACTCCCCTTATGCTAGTTAAATCCATTTGTCACTCTTTTGTATTCAATGGCTCTAGAACACTGAATTTCCCCCAAGCCAATCCTTGTTGCTCTTTTAAAATTCATGGCTCTTCAGTTTCTTTTCTATAATATAAAGTTGCCTTTTGAAGCTCCTCCCAGTCTCATCTCATCTGTTCTTTTTAGTGAGTACCAGATGATCAAACTAAAAAGTTTCTCCCTTCGACTGCTAAAGTTTGAGGTACCCTCTCTTTCATACCTCCTTATGTACTTGGTAGCATTAACTTTGTTTCCATCTTACTTTTAAAATCTGCAATATCTGGGATAAGACTACCAGTCGCTGGTGCTCCTTTTGTATATTTTGTGTATTCTATCATAAATACATATATCCTCTGTTGCATTTACTTTACTTAACTAAACACCACAGTACTGGACAATAGTGACAATCAGCCTGCTAGTTTCACCTCTGTTGCCAGCCTTTTAGCATTATATCTTCAAGATGGTATATAAACTGCCTTACACACACAGATAATTAACTTATACTCAACACTAAAAATTATGTCTGTGAGAAAAAAATGTAAATGCCTAATTAAGCTGGAGGCTTCTCTCTCACCTAACAACTTGCTGTGTGAGATTCATACACCCTCATCACAATCTCTCACTAATCACACCAACTTGTCTTCTGCTGAGGCTATACAATAATCTGTTGGAAAGCCTCCTAGAATAAGAAGAGGAAGTCTCAGTAAAAAAAAAATCAGACCACTCATCCACTTCTTACACACCTCCCGTAAAGCTATAACACTTCAAATCTACTACTTTGAACCACAGCAACAACAGAAATGTTCTAGTGCTAAGTGAGTGCTAGGTGAGTCTATTGTCTGACTCACTGACTTATCACTCACAAGGCTGGATGGAGAGGGTTATAGTGAATTGTCTTTCAGACTCTAGAGTCTCCGATGTTACGAGGGCTCTAATTATGCTTTCTTTTGACAAATATGATTATGACATGGTAGTGAACAACTTGATATGTAAACCATGAGTGACAGACAGAAAGACATCTCAGAACATTCTATGCCTGTTATAAATACAGGTAAGATTCCAGTCCTGAATGGAATCCTTCCTTCACCTTGAATGATGCCTAGATATAAAGAACCGATAACTGGTTTTAATAATTGTTAAATAGCTGATGTTATTCCAGGTGAATCCAACATGTGTCAGTGTCAGCAGGGGATGAGATGCTGGACAGTCCAACTTGGTTTGTTAAGAATCGTAGAAGAAATTCTTCGATAACCACCACGGCTAAACCAAATGGTACAATAAAATAAAAACTTTAATAATGTAGTAAAATTTGTAGAGACCAAGTTTCTGTAGATAAGCACTTTCAGCTTAGTTAGTCTTCATCAGATTGAAATTGTGATTTGTGCTCTCTAAAACTTAAAACCAAGATCAACCAATTGCTGTCTTCTTTTAACACACACCTTCCTTCATCGGCCTACCATAACATTATCCAATCAAAGTTTCAGCGTTAGGTGAGCCTCCACGGCTTAGACCGATCGTCCTCTAGCCAATCTCTATTTCAATTCTTTGCTGAGTGGGCAATAGCGCTATCATCAGTCCAAAGTGTAGACCTCCGTTCTTTAACCAATTACATATCTATTTCCTGATTCCATTGTCCTATCAGGTACTGAGTAGACTTCTACCAATCACCTTTTGACATTGCAATACAACTTGTTGCCATCCATTCAAAATACAGAGTCCCTCTTCTGAGCCAATCACTTATTCTCTTCTGCATTGTCCTTTGGTTTAGAACCAATCCTTAGTCTTCTGGCTTTTAACACTGGTTTAAGCAGAATTACGCTATTTAGACCAGGAGAGCGATTTGCTCTTAGGTTAGTTAGTCAGCTGATCTCTCAAACTTCAGTTTTATTGTGCACATCCCCTTCCCTTATATTCCAGGGAATTACTTCCATAACCTTAAACCTAAAATAATGTGACGGGTTACTCAAAACATGCACCGCAAGTGCATTGTTTGGGTCTAGTTTCCTAATATCCCTTAGGTGACGTAGGATACGGTCTATTAGACGTTGATCCATCTTGCCTACATAATAGGCAGTAGAATGGGAGCAGCAGGCTAAATAAATCAAATGTTGTGTATTGCAATTAGAAAAAAACATCAAACTCATAGATGCGACTGGTGTTTGGATGTTTAAAAGTGCTGTCACTATCTATAGAAGTACATGCTTTACACTTGTAACATCTAAATGTGCCTTGCCCATTGGTGGTTACTTGTTTATCAAACCCATCCTTATTGCAGAATAATCTTTTTAATTTTTTTTTCTATTTTTAAAAGTAAAGTGTGGTGATTCTCCTGCAATATTCTTTATTTTATCATTGGCTGTCAATATTGGCCAAATTTTTTTGATAATATCACAGATTCATCTGTTGTCCATGCTGTATGTTAAACTGCAATTGGTATACTTTCTTTGGGTTAGAAGATATAACCAGGCTGCATACTTATTTTTATGCTCAAACCTGTTTCTGGATGCATGGAAATCCTTACATCCAGCAAATCAATGGTCCCATGTGCCAATAGCTACTCGAACCTAGTGTTAGCACACTGGGAAAAGGAAAAAGTACTAAGTAGTCTCAATCCATGGAAAAAGCATGTATTTTATTATGGACGTTTCATGGATGATATTTTCACTCTCTTATTCATGTTATGTGAATTGGTTCCTGTATGAGAGAAGTACGGACAGTCTCCTCCAGCTCGAATCATTTAGACTAGTGGCCACAATGAGATTATTTTCATTATAGCCTCTAGATTGCAAATTAGACCTTAAGCCAGTAAATTCTATATTGAAATCTGTATCATCCGTACAGAGTCGGGAGATTCTTACTGCTTGGTTTTGAAATATATTATTGAAGACATAACCAGGCTGCATACTTATTTTTGTGCTCAAACCTGTGTCTGGATGCATGGAAACCCTTACATCCAGAAAATCAATGGTCCCATGTGCCAATAGCTACTCGAACCTAATGTTAGCACACTGGGAAAAGGAAAAAGTACTAAGTAGTCTCAATCCATGGAAAAAGCATGTATTTTATTATGGACGTTTCATGGATGATATTTTCATCCTTTGGAAGGGAAATGAAATGCAACTGAATGAGTTTACCCACTATCTAAACTCTAGTATGGATTTCTTAGAGTTGAAATCAGTTATTCTAGGGAGACCATTGATTTTCTGGATGTAAGGGTTTCCATGCATCCAGAAACAGGTTGGAGCACAAAAATATTTAGAAACTCTACATGGAAAAATCATTGTTTACATCGCTCAAGTATGCATCCTGGTTATGTCTTTAATAACATATTTGAAAACCAAGCAGTAAGAATCTCCCGACTCTGTACAGATGATACAGATTTCGATATAGAATTTACTGGCTTAAGGTCCAATTTGCAATTTAGAGGCTATAACAAAAAGAATCTCACTGTGGCCACTAGTCTAAATGACATTCGAGCTAGAAGAGACTGTCCGTACTTCTCTCATACAGGAACCAATTCACATAACATGAATAAGAGAGTAAGAACCCAGAGAAAGTATACCAATTGTAGTTTAACATACAGCATGGACAACAGACAAATCTGTGACATTATCAAAAGTTGGCCAAGATTGACAGCTGATGATAAAATAAAGAATATTGTAGGAGAATCACCACATTTTACTTTTAAAAACAGAAAAAAACTTAAAAAGATTACTCTGCAATAAGGATGGGTTTGATAAACAAGTAACCACCAATAGGAAAGGCACATTTAGATGTCACAAGTGTAAAGCATGTACTTCTATAGACAGCGACAATACTTTTAAACATCCAAACACCAATCTCCTCTATGAGTTTGGTGTTTTTGCGAATTGCAATACACAGCACTTGATTTATTTAGCCTGCTGCTACCATTGTACTGCCTTTTATGTAGGCAAGATGGATCAATGTCTAAAAGATCGTATCCTACATCACCTAAGGGATATTTTTTTTATTTATTTTATTTTATTTTGCATTTGTTGACCGGGCTAGTCCAACTGGATATATGTCCATTTTCAGTAGAGGCCCAGGGAGATAAGCTCCACATTAAGCTAATAAAACAGGACAGCAAAAACTCAAAAAATATTTCAATTCATTATTCATGAAGATTTTCATCAAAAAACTTAATTTTACAGAAAGTGAGTACAGAGTTTAGCACAGCAATACAGTACTATTTACATGGTAAATGGTATGACATTCAACCTAAAGTATGTTAGGAAAGAAAGTACAGATTGAAATGAAGTATTCAGGTTGTCTTAAAAATATAACTCTAAAAAACAAGAGAGTTTGGATATATACACTTAAACAAATATTACACTCATAGTAAAAAAGATAGTTGGTCTATATACAAGGTGTAGGACTTTTGGTCACAGCAGAATGAATGTACAAAGAACATACTCAGTGATATTTCCCTGGGAGTAAGAGACTAAAATGGGGGTAAGGGAAAGATTACTAATCCCACACTATGGGTTTTGGGTGAGAGGTATACAGTAATGTTGTACTGGGGAGTGTTAGTCAGGGTTAGTACATGGGCATAGCCATTGTGTTTTTAGGAGGATTTTTAGTTGTTTTTGAAGAGTGGTAATGATGACAGAGATGCAAGTTTGCTGGGAAGCCTGTTCCAAATCAAAGAATTTGAGAAAAGAGAATCACCTGCTTTGTTGTGAGATTTCTGGATGGTAACCAGTAGTTTATTTGCTGAGTAAGATTTATATAGGGGAGATGAGGTTACAGAGAATAGGAGTATTACTAGGATGGTACAGAATCTTATTGGTGATGGTGAGTTGTTGAAATTCTAGCTGGTTTTGCAGTTCTAGCCATCCTAGAAGTTTGAGATTTAGACAATGGTGAGTTCTAAACGGGGAGCCAGTGGCAAATCTGGCAATATTGTTATAAGAAGTAATTAGCTTATTAAGGTTGCTTTTGGAAAGATTAGTATAAATGGGAGAGGCATAGAGGAGGGTAGAGATCAGAAGAGTATGGGCAATGGTAGTTTTGGCTTCAGGGGTGAGGAAAGGTTTTAACCTGTACAAGGAACCAAGTTTTCTGTTTACTGTTTTAATAGTAGACTTGATATGCGAGTCAAAGTTAAGGTTGTGGTCAATTGTTGGACCTAAGAGTTTGGTAGTTGGGTCAGGAGCTATAATCGTACCATTGTTGGATGTAATAGTGAAATTTATTGGGGAGGATTTAAGAGTTGGAGTAAATAGCAATAGTTTTGTTTTTTTTTTTTGGCATTTAGGAGGAAGCAACATTGTTGGAACCAGTTTTCGGCTAGGTTAAATACTGTTTGGGTGATGGATTGGAGTTCAGATGAAGAGGAGGCTTTACAAATCAATGTGGAGTCATCTGCATATTGTATGCAGGTAGCTAGAGGTAGATTTATATTAAGGTCATTTATGAATATTGAGAAGAGTAGAGGTCCCAGGATAGAGCCTTGAGGGATACCAAGGGTAATAAGGAGATGTTTGGATAGGTTATTGTCCCAAAGGACAGCTTGCTGTCTATTATGTAAGTAGGAATTGAACCATTGTAATGCCTGTGAGTCAAGTGAGAATGATTTGAGTATGTTAAGAAGTATTTGATGGTTAACCATTTCAAAAGCTTTAGATAAGTTTATGAAGAGTGCAGAGGAGAGCATGTTATTATTACGATGTTTATTAATGCAGTCAGTAAAGGATATGAGAGCAGTGGTGGTACTATGGAAAGGTCTAAAACCATGCTGACAGTCAGCTAGAAGGTTATTTTGGAGAACGTGGTCAAGAAGTTGTTGGTGGATGCATTTTTCCATGATTTTGGCTAGAGGAGAAAGTATGGCTATAGGCCGAAAGTTAGAGAGTTCAGATGAGTTACCACCCTTGTGAAGTGGGATTATGTGAGAGATTTTCCAAAGAGAAGGTATGGAGCCTTCAGTGAGTGTTCTATTAATTAGGATAGAAATGGGATAGGCAAGTACTTTTGCTGCAGTTTGAAGGTATTCGGCTGGTAGGAGATCAGCTGAGGGAGTACATGGTTTAAGTTTATGAAGAAGAGTATAGATGAGGGATGTAGGAACTGGTTTTAAATGAAAGGTAGAAGGTATGCTTGCTAGGGAGGATGAGAGGGTAGAGCTAACAGGTGGTAAGGTGTTGGCTAGAGATTGGACAGTTTCAGCAAAAAAGGTATTAAAAGCATCAGCAATCTGGTTGGGAGTGTTGAGAGAGACCTGATGGGGTTGGTGTTTTGGAGTGGACTGAGTGTAAAAGTCTATTTATGCCTGACCAGAAGGTTTGTGGTTGTTGTTGGTGCTTTTGCTGGAGTTTAAAGTAATAGATTTTTTCATCAAGAAGTATTGATTTTTTGGTTGCATTTCTTAGCTGTTTAAAGTATTTCCGATCAATTAGGTCTTTAGTGTTTCTCCACTTGGACCGGATTTTATTTCTTAGCAGGATTTGTTGCCTAGTCTCTTTAGTGAGCCATGGGGCTGCTTTACTTCTAGTTCTTATAGAGCGTGAGGGGGCATGGAATTCCAGGATTTGTAAGAATTTGGAGTTAAAATAAGATACTGCTTCCTCAAGAGGGAGTTGTTTTAAGGGTGACCAGTCACAGGCTTGAAGCTCTGCCTGGAAGTATGCTGGACTCAAATCATTTTTGTTCTGGGTGGTTTGGTTTGGGATAAAGTTTTTTTGTCTAGATATATAGTTAAGTGAGTAGTCACTAATATCATCAGGAAGGATACCTACTTTGTAAGAGAGAGGATGACTGTTAGTTATGATCCAATCTAAGGTTCTTTCTTTGCTACTGGGTTTATGGATTCTAGTAGGGGTGGTAATTGTTTGGGAAAAGCCATAAAGATTTATATGGGTTGTGGGTTTGTGTGAGGTACAGGTGTTCTAGTCTATATTAAAGTCACCGAATACAATGGTTTCCTGTGGGAAGGATGTAGAAAGCCAGCAGAGGATACATTGTAGGATGCTGATGTTATTGCCTGGAGGTAGGTAGGAGCATATTATATATGTATATTTATTAGCATTGACCTGGAGCTTGGAGATACGGATTTCAACCTTGCTATCTAGAGGTGGTTGTACTCCTAGAGAAGTAACCTGTAACTGAGATTTGTACAGAATTGTTACCCCACCACCCTTTTTGGTTGTTCGGTCTAATCTCAAGATATTATAACCAGGTGGGATTATTTCATTGCCCTTTGTTACTGGTTTGAGCCAGATTTCTGTTAAGCATAAGATATCAAATGAGTGTGTATCTAGTAGAGCGTGTAGTTAGCTAACTTTATTGTTTACACTCCTTATATTGAGACGGGCTATGAGTAGAGAATTTGGGGTTTTACTGGGAGTGAAGGGAAGGATGGATGAGGTAGGAGGGGGATTATAGGGGTGTTGCTGTTTGGTCCTGGATTGGGATGAATGTCACCGTGAAGGAGAGATTATCTTTGAGGTCTATATGAAAGCTTCAGTAGTTTACAGCAATTATTTTGTGATTTCCTATATTGGATGAAAGTAAAATGGGCTACTCTATGATATTTTGGCAAGAGATAGGTTGAAGTAGCTGTTATAATTGAATGGCTTTGGAAGGCTAGCTGACTTAATAGTAATGTTTGTTTTAGGGGTTGGTGAGATGTGGTATACTGTAGGTTTTCATAAAAGGTAAGGATGTAGGGTATAGAAAGAATAGATAGTGTTGCATGTTGCAAGTGAGAGAAATAGATTTATAAATCTGGGTTTGTGAGTTAAGGGCATGGTGAGGGAGAGTATAGAATGTAGTCAGAAGTTATGGGATAGGTAGAGAGAGAGTCTGGAGTAAAGGAATATTTAAGGGATAGTAGAGTTAGTTTCAGTATGGGATTGGGTGTGTAGGTATTTGACTTGTGGAAACTAGATCCAAACAATGCACTTGTGGTGCATGTTTCGAGTAACCCCCGTCACATGATTTTAGGTTTAAGGTTATGGAAGAAATTCCCTGGAATGTAAGGGAAGGGGATGTGCACAATAAAACTAAAGTTTGAGAGATCAGCTGGATAACTAACCTGAGAGCAAATTGCTCTCCTGGTCTAAATAGCATAATTCTGCTTAAACCAGTGTTAAAAGCCAGAAGACTAAGGATTGGCTTTAAACCAAAGGACAATGCTGAAGAGAATAAGTGACTGGCTCAGAAGAGAGGCTCTGTATTTTGAATGGATAGCAACAAGTTGTATTGCAATGTGAAAAGGTGATTGGTAGAAGTCTCCTCAGTACCTGACAGGACAACGATATCAGGAAATAAATACGTAATTGGTTAAAGAACGGAGGCCTACACTTTGAATTGATGATAGCGCTATTGGCCGCTCAGCAAAAAATTGAAATAGAGATTGGCTAGAGGACAATTGGTCTAAGCTGTGGAGGCTTGCCTAATGATGAAACTTTAATTGGATAAGGTTATGATTTGCCGATGAAGGAAGGTGTGTGTTAAAAGAAGACAACAATTGGTTGATCTTGGCTTTAAGTTTTAGAGAGCACGAATCACAATTATGATCTGATGAAGGCTAAGCTGAAAGCGCTTATCTACAGAAACTTGTGCTCTATGAATTTTACTACATTATTAAAGTTGTTATTTTATTATGCCATTTGGTTTAGCCGTGGTTGTTATCGAAGAATTTCTTCTATGATATTGCTGCTTTTCCTTGTTAC
Organism: Protopterus annectens; assembly: GCF_019279795.1. Classification (NCBI taxonomy): domain Eukaryota; kingdom Metazoa; phylum Chordata; order Ceratodontiformes; family Protopteridae; genus Protopterus; species Protopterus annectens. The sequence goes on along the minus strand of NC_056739.1, from coordinate 1,343,997,755 downwards.
CTTTGGTAGTGCAACAGTGTGTTTTTTGTTTGTTAAGAATGGTCTGTACCTCTCATTACTAGGCTTCCACATACTGGCTGAAGCCCTTGCTGTCCTTCTAGAACCTTTTGTAGGTAAATCCAGGTGCTGGATATTCCAACATAATTAACATATCAGTTCCAAAATGGAATAAAGACAGATTATCTTCCAGAATCACCTCACTCATCCTCCTGTCTGTCTTCCCACTACACTCACACTTTCTCTCTTGAAATTACTTTGGACAAAGTCCTTTTAGCACTCTTCAACATTAAAAATATTAGTACCATCAATCCCAACAATATCTCTGGATGTCTGCAGAGAAGAAGCAAGTCAACAAATTCCTTTCAGCCAGAGTATCTCTATTAATTATTTCCATGATATGTGGAAAACAGCTGATGCGGTGCCCTTCGATAAAGGTGGCCCCACTACTGACCCTGTAAATTACAGGTCTATGTTTCTCACTAATATTATTTGCAAGGCCATAGAATGCATTATAGTTAAACTAATAAACAACAGTATAGGTGAGCTTTTACCTGGATCTGTACCTGTTTGGCATTTTTAATGGCAAATTATGCCTACTTAGTCTAGTTGAGTTTTTTGAAAAAGTCACTGTGGCTGTTGATAAGGACATGTAGTTCATGCCACCTAGCTGGACTTTCTCAAGGCATTTGACAGTATTCCCCATGTTTGGATAATTGAAAAACTCTTTCAACTTATTATTAGTCAATACAGAATTTGCTGGATAGGTATCTGGCTGTCTGACAAAGCCAATATTGTTAAGGTCAGGGGTGCTTGCTTTAGACAAAAAGGCATCACTAGTGGTATCCTACAGACCTTTGTCCTGATTCCCACCCAACTCATTTTCAGTAGATATTGCTCTGAAATGACAGCCAATATCATTAAACTATGGATAAGTTTATTGATGTTTACAAACTGCAGGCAACAGTAAAAGTCCCAGTCTGATGCTCAAATTCTGCATCAGTACTTAGTCCAAGCAAATGCCTGGTGTGTTAATTATGAGTTTAGTCTCCATGCCAGTTAATAAAGTAGAGTGTCTTCCACTTACCATATAGATTATGTTCTTTTCAAAGGTTTCCTTGGCTGCAATCCTAAGAAGAACCTATGAACTCCTGCCTGGATCAGTTGACACATTTGGATGGCATAGTGGTGCAGTGTATAACATTGTCACCTCACATCAAGTGGTTCTCTGGTTTGATTATTGGCTGGGGTGACGTCTGTGTGGAGTCTGCATATCTTCCCTGCATTCACGTGGGTTTCCTCCCACTTTACAAAGACATGTGTCTAGAGCATTTCTCCCCAGGCCTCTGCTGAAACTTGGCTTGATCCAAGTTGGACTTTCCCAGTAAACAAATGTTAAATAAATACAATACATAAAAACTTATGAAACATGGATTAATGGCCAGAAGTAGCTGTCAATCAATCTTGGTACACATTGTGTGTGGATAACTGGAGAGCTTGGTCAAGAAGTACTTGTAGAGTTGGTTTTCCTGGAATTCATTAAGGCCGTTGACTTAAGTCCTACATAAAGAGCAACAAACAAAACTAGATATATAAAAAGCAAGACCAAAGTGGAAGAACTGGACTGTTACATGATTGAAAAGTAGGACTCAGATGTTTGTGTTGAGAAGAAGAACAATGTCAGAAAAAAGGAAGCAGAATTATTTCCATGGCACAGAATGTTAGAGCCCCAAATATAACTCAGCTGACCTAGTTTTGTTAGTAGCCCACATTCTTAAGGAACCCAACAGGGGGTTGGAAGTGGAGAAGAATGAAGTGGAGATGCTGCTTGTGTCTCCTGTGGTGGTGGTGGTGGTGGGGGGGGTTATATTGAGGAATGTGTCATGAGATATGCTTTCCACAAATGCATCCCTGACAGAGACAGGAGAAATAGCAGGAGTCAACTAGTCACTGGAGCATAGGCTGCCTAAGGGGCATTTGTGGAAGTGAGTGATGGCCACATGCTGCATTCAGTGCATCCTCATCTCTTGAGTGCTTATGTAGTACAAAGGAGGTGTGATATGGGTGACAAACAAAAATCTCTTGACTATGCAATAGCTACACTACACTTGACTGGTACTTTATCTATCTATCTGTCTATCTATACAATTTATTAATTGGGGTACAGCACTGATCCCATTGGCCCAATTTCAGTTTTAACCCAGAATGTGAACACACATCAAGTGGAAAAAAATGCATATAAAATAATTTATTCAATAAAAGAGCACCCTAAAAACAAATGTTTAGTTAATATACAATAGAATAAATGATTTAAGAAGGTAGTTAATAGAAATCACTATGTACAATATTTTCATCAGTTAGTAAGAGTAGCGACAAGTTAGGAGTCAGAGATGAGATGCTATAGTAAAAATGATAGGCAGTATGTGTCGGAGATTAGGGGTACTAGGTTATGTGACCTGTAACAGAGAATTTACAAACAGCTCGTGCTATCAAATGTTTTTTTTTTTAATTTGTGCACAAATAAGGAGTACTTAGGTCATTAATATTTGACAGAAAATATCTCCAGAGCTTGGGTCCAAGTGTAGAAAGGGAATGGTTAAAGCAATGCAGTCTGGTTTTAGGTGCTTTCAAGAGATGCCATAAGTCACTATAAGATGTAAGATTATATGATAGAGGCTGTCTAAGTAATCTAGGTGAAAGGGAAGTGCAGGAGTTTTAAGGAGCCAGAAAAGTTGGGAACCAAGGAGCAGATTGGCTTGTTTTTGGACAAACAGCCAGTTGTCTTTGGCTAGTGTTATACAGCGGCATTCCTACTTTAGGGAAAATGTAATGAATTGACAGAAGGAGATGGAGATTGTTAGGACAGTGGTAACATTTCTTTTGGAGGCAGATGCTACAAGAAGTTGGCAGTATTCAAGGTGAGCTAGAAGAATTCCTTTGCCAATAGCATTTCTTGTTGGATGGGAGAGGAAAGAAGATATTTTGTTGGCCTACAAGGGTAGAGAGTTTATCTCTTTCCAAGTGTTTTCAAGATGAATTGTGAAAGTTAAGTGAAGAATCAAGCCAGACTCTTAGGTATCTGAAAGTGTTAACCTCAATGGCACTATAAAAGTGGTCAGAAATAACAAGTGAGTTGGGGTTCTTTTGCCTTTTAGTGGAGTTTCTAAACAGCATAGTTTTAATTTTTTTTGAGGAGTTAAGTAAAGGTATTTTGCTATTCAACCATTTAATGAGGGAGAGGAAATCATTCTGATCATGCTGAAGTGAGTAGGTTGTAAGCCTGGAGTGGAAGATAACTATGTCATCATTATATAGAAAGACTGGAAGTTGGGGAAGGTTGAATATAACCTTATTTATTAACGTGGAAGAAAGAAGAGGGACCAGTATGGAGAACTGAGAAATGTCAGTTTGATGGATAATTTTGGAACCAGGGAATAGCATCAGGGCTAATCCCAATATCAGTAAGGTGGTTAATAGGATTGAGTGGTCAACCAGATCAAAGGCTATGGTACAGTTTATAAATATGGCTCCAGTTAGGAAACCTTTGTCCATAGCTAAAATGGTGTGAGCACTAAAGGTCCAAATGGCAGTGAAAGTGCTACAGCCAGACCAGAAACTATGTTGTTTGGAAGAGAGAAGACAGCATTGACTGTAGTTTGAGAGTTAATGATAGACCAGTTTTTCTAGGATTTTTCCAAGGGGTGTGAGAATGGAGAGTGGATGGTAATCAGTGGATAGCTTGTGATTGAATTTTTTTGGGAGAGGTATGATTTTTGCTGCTTTCCATTTATTGGGCATATAGTTTTGAGTTCATCAAAGTTTGTAGATATGCAGCAGAGGAATATCAATGTACTCCATACAGTGGAATATGAACCAGGGGAGACAGTGTCTGTCCTTGCAGATGAGTCAAGTTTTAGGTTTTCAAGCAGAGATATAACATCTTTGTTTACAATCTTTTAAAAGTAGAAGAGGGTGCCAGGTGGAGGTGAGGGAGAGGTTGAGTTTGGGACTCAAGCATGTGAGCTTATGGAAGGGAGGATAGAGAAGTGAGTATTAAAGTCTGAGGATGAGAGAGAGAGAGAGAAGAGGAGGAAGAATGAGCATTGGGAAGAGTATACGACCTGTTAACTGGCTGACCTCTACCCCAACTTGTTTAGGACAGTGAAAAAGGTTTGATTGATGCATTTTCATATGATGGCTCTTATGGCATCCAATTGCTTGTTTGGACAAGCTTCCAAGGAGGGTGTACTTTTGTCTAGTAGAAGGAGTGGGGACAGACTTCCAGGAGTGCCATACTTTGTCTATAAGAGCTAGGAAGGTTTTGAATTCATAAACAAAACAGATGTTTTTCTTGGGATTGTACTACAGGGAAGAATACATCTTGTAGATCTTGTAGATTACAGAGAAGCTGGGTGAAGAGCTCAGCAGCATTGCTAGGGTCTAAGGAGGAGAGCATGTGATCCTAGTTGTGAGAGGAGAGATATGTTTCTAGTTTGGTAATGTTTACTTGCAATTTATGTCGAGTGTAATGAATTTTGGAGGGGACGTTTTGCAATCACAGTGTATGTTTAGGCTTATAGGACAGTGATCAATTAGGCTGGGAGGGTGGATATAGATATGAGAAATAAGTGAGGGGCTGTCTGTGGTAATCAGATCAAGCAGTCAGTGATGAGGAAGGATTAGATCTCGTGGATTCAGAGACAATTTGTGTGAGATTAAATACATTATGAAATTCATATTTGCATTTTATGAGGGGCCAAGGTGGTTGAGGTTAAAATCACCAAGAAGAATACAATTGTTGATGTTCCAAACAGAGGAGGTTAAGTCCTTGAGTAGGTTATTAAACTTTTGCAATGAAACAAGAGAAGGGAGATAGACAACAGCTAGAAGAATCAGGGAGCTAAATGGAGAGTGGATTTGCATTAGTAACCTATTTGGAAGGGAATCTGAGGAGGCATTACTTTGAGCAAGGAGCTGTATGTTGATGTCTGACTTGAAAAGAAGGAGAATACATCCTCGTCACCTTAATCCTGGCCTGGTATCAAGAAAGTAATCACAGCCTAGGAAGATGTGGTGTATGGAGGGAATTTGTGGCTTAAGTCAGGATTGTGTGATAGCAATGATTTGGGGATTGTGAGTAGAGATAAGAGATCTTAGTTGGTCTATTTTATTTTGAATGTTCTGTGCATTAATAAGGATGTAGGACAAGATGATTGGGCCAGGATTTGACTTGATGTTGTGACATAAGTGTAAGAGGAGGATTATGGGTGTGAAGTTTATAAGGAATGTGAAAAGTTTTAGGGTGATTTTATGGTAGATGGATGCCAGTTGTACTTGCAGATCTGTGTATGAATAGAATGTGATGAGGATTCCATAGCACAGCAGTGGGAGGGAGGAGTGTAGAAGGGCTTGTGGTAGCACTGGAGAATAGAGTGAAGAGGAAGTTGAAGAGAGTATAATGACTTAAGGGTAAATGGTGCTAAAATGCATTTGTTTGAAGTAAGGAGGTTTGAGAGTGGTGAGTGTTTGGATGAGATGGGCAGCAGCAGGAAGAAGCAGAACATGAGGAAAGTCGTTTTCTTTGACATTTTTAATCACTAATTCTAAAGGTAAATGGAAATTCAGTATGTGTTCCTGTTATAGAGGAAAGTGTGGTATGAGTCTTTAAGTGGGAGGAGTTAAGTGGGAGGTGAGGGGAGAACAGGCTGAATAAATTAAGGATTCTGGGGGCTGGCTGGGGAATTGGGGGTGGGAGGAGACCGAAGAGGGCAGGGAATCATAATGAGCAGGATTCAATCAGTTTGAGCAAGTTCAATACACCCAGGGCCTATCAGAGTTACCAGCTCTCTTGCAGCCAGGTAAACAGGATTAATATAACAAAATCAGACCACAACTGATGTGTATTAGATTATATTACTGCTTAGCTTTCAGAAACAATAGTTAAAAACAATGTGCAATAAATATGGGGAAAGAGTAATAGCAAGGTTACTTAAGCAATTCCCATGGTCACACAAAACATAAACATTTGTCTTAGACTTTCAACATTTTAGGTATGTTGCTGTAAAATAATACAAAAGTAGGCCTTTATTGTATTTTTTTAAGGGGAGATTTGCTTGAAAGAATCCTTCTAATAAAGGGAGTAGGGGTCACATGCCTTGTTAAAATAGTTGTAGCAGAGCCAAACACATTTCAGGCAAAGTTGCAGGTCAGATCTTAGCCCTTAAAGAAGTAGATGCATGAGATGCTTCCCAGGGAGGAAATACACCAATGTAGGATAGCCGCAAAAGAGATGGACTGCAGAACTCTTTTCCCAACAAGTTTTCAGCAATAAGAAGTATGCACCCCCAGACCTAATGGATCATGGGAATCAGTAAAGTGGTGCTACTGACTGCAATAACTTAGTAAAATAATTGACAGAATCATCATAGCTGTCATTGAAACCTCCCTTAAAAAAACAAAGTGACTGGTAACTGGGTCCAGTTCTCTTTAGTGTGTTTCTTTAAAAAATATACCTCAAGAACTACAGAACAGGGTCATCCTCTTCAGTAATACCACAAAGATAGATGCAGCACTGGGAGATGTGAGAAGAGTTTACGGTACAACTTGGAAAGGCAGACAATGCTAGCAGAAAAGTGTTACTTGAAGTTAAGTGCATATAATTGCAAAAGCACTACACTTGGGTGACACTATGTTGTCCCAAAAGACATACAAGAATGGATATGTGCCATTGGAAGGAGTCCAGAGAAAGATGGTCAGAAAATAGATGGGAGATGGGAAAGAAGGATATGACCATAAGTTAGAGGAGTTGAAGCTTACCTTGATGTAGACCACAAATTTGTGAGGCATCGATGTGGTTGAGCAAAAGAGTGGTATAGTAATGTAAAACAGTAATCATGAAAAGGAAGGATGGCGGAAGGAGAAATGTGAGCACAGTCAGCAGAATGTAGAGACTAACCACTCACAGATAGAGCTATATAAGCTATATGAGCAGGTCTGCATGGCAGGGATTGTGAAGCAAATCAAAGAAGTGATGGAGAGGAATCCATGATCTCATTCATGGAAGCATGTGATAGCTGGAGTAAAGGTAAGATAGAAGAGGAATAGGATGGTAGAATGTTAAGTGCACCTTAAGGCAGACTAGATATAACAAATGGAAGGTTTCATCTATCTATCTATCTATCTATCTATCTATCTATCTATCTATCTATCTATCTATCAATCTATTTATAGACATACATATACATACACACACACCCACACACACCACACACACACCCACACACACACACTCACACGTACACACATGGGCTCTCACACACACACACACACACACACACACACACACACACACACACACACACACACACACTTAGGATTTCCTTTATTTTCACATTTTAGTACAGCTTTACTAGGGCACACTCTGATTTACTTCTGAAATGTAATAGGTCTGTGTTACAATTTTTCCATTAACCTGCAGGAAGATACAGAAATGTGTTAGATTTTGGAAATTTGTGTGCATCTTTCTAGATTTGTAGAATTTTGCAATGATAAGGGAAATACTGTATTTGTATGGTGTATAAGATCTGATATTTCCTTCACACTATCATCGTAGTCTTCATATTTTGAAGCATATTCAGTTTATCTGAAAAAAAATCATAAACAAAAAGATGACCTTTTATCTACACCAAATTTTAAATAACCAGGTCATGAGTAGAGACTGAATTTGAACATTTCAAATTATTTCTTCCTTATGCATCCTAACTATTCATGTGGGCATCAATTACTTAATTCCTTTCCTTTCTGCTTATGTTCCTTGTCAAAGTCATCATGCTACCTCTGCAGATATGAATGCAATTAATAAAATACTCTGACTGCCGTATATGCAAAGTTTAACCATGCTGGAGACATTCAATATTAAAACTTATGTTAATTTGGGTTTGTCATTCTGATTGTCCAGTTTTATTATGGAAGCCTATTTCCTCTCCCTTCCATCAGCATAAATCTGATCTAGTATTTCATTACTAGATGACATAACTTCATGAAACAGAACAATTGTTATAATTAGGCCTAACGTCAGCATTAGATTTATGTACCTTTTTGTTTCTAAAAAGCAGAAAAGACATATTCTGATTACAGTGATCACCATCTGCTGCATACTGGCCACAAACAGGACCCTTGTGCATGGGAAGAAACAGTGAGTTTCACATTCAAATTACATTTGATTCCTCTTCAGACTCTTTGAAATGATAAGTCCTGCTTCAAGCAGGAAAGTTTAAGACAACCAGCTGGAAAACACATTGCTCCTCCTGCCAGCTATCACCGGATATTCTTCTTCCACATGCTGTGCAATTGTCTTGACAATGTGAAGGACATCGATTGTGTACTGTGAAAGCAGATGTCAGCCTTAATCTTTCAGTATAACATAGACTTTCACGGTCAGCTTAGGACAGTGATGGGAAAAGTTCACATACAGTGTACTCCACTATCATTCAAATAAGCAGCATAGCATGACCTCAAATTATCTGGGTCTTCTTGTTTCTTGGAAGGAGTGAATAGCATGTAAAACACAGGCAAGTAATTTCTAATGCCATTCGTGAGCGACGTGCATCATGTTTAAAGATTCTGCTTAGATGATGATTTTAAACATGTTTTTCTCACTCACGCAGCAGATTAGAGAATTTTGATTGGATTCCAATTATTGCAGCCACAAGCACTACAGTAAAAGTAAGCAATATTGAAAACTTAGGTTAACTGCAAACATGTCAGAGATTCAACTTACACCTTTCGCAAAGTATTTAGGGAATCGCTTATAACTTTTCTGATTGATGGCAACAAAAATAGTTACAGGTGAACATACCTAATTCTTCTAAAGAGAAAATATTGCTACCATTATTGATGTCCCTGTTTTCTATTTACTTTTTTCAGGGTTCCTGATGTATCCTGAACAAGATGGTGAAAGACAGATACAGCAAATAATCATCGACTGCTGAATGTAACACTTTCTACTGTACAGCAAAGAATGTTACCAAAAAATTACTGTCTTTGGGGTAAGATTCCAAAATATATGATGCCTAGTTCAAGATGCTGCACAAAGTCCTCAGATGGTTATTGATTGTGACTCTAAAACACATACATACATATGTAAAGAAAGAACTAGCTGGATGAACAAAAGTATAGTTTGTGGAGACTACAGAATACACGTAATTAAGTACAGAATAAAAATCCAGTCAAATGTGTTGCTGTATGATACTGAAACATGGCAAGGTTGACATGGGTACTGGCTATTTGAAAATGTTGGTGTGGCCAGGATGGCAGAGGGGGGAGCATGGCCGAGGCAACACAGAGGAATGATTTAGATGCCAGCTCCATTTAGCAATAAATAATCAGTTAACTTAGCAGATCTGGATTACTTTTTATCCTTTACATCTAGTGGACAGCTATTTTGTGAGTGCCTGCCTTGGCCACTTTCATTTAATGCATGTCTCTCAAAAAAGATTAACATTAATTTAACTTTATATACTAAGCGAATTCCCTTTCATGTTCACTAAGACAGAGACCCTGCCATGTAACCAGGATTTCTGGTAGTGTACAATGATACGACAACTTCAAAAATTTTGTTCCATCTTCAGTAATGTACAGTATCTGGCATTTGCGTATAACACATTATTGGATAGCCAGACTGAAAGGGTTACTCACACAACCCTAAAGTAGCAGCTGCACAGTGGTTTTGGATTACAATATACCTGCTAGAAAAGTCAGATCATAGTAATGATACATACTGGACTTTATCAAAACAGCATGCAATACATGAAGAAAGATAATGGAAAGGCAGGGATAGAGGAAATGCAGAATAAAAAGACCACACAGCCTATTTATCTTCTTCTGCCATTCAACAAATGTAATGTAAATGGAAATAATGGTGGCAGTGCTGCAGGCATTGTACTGCACTGTGCTGCTGATGTTAGAGTGAAATTGTACAAGTTCTTAAACTGTCAGTCTCGATGTGACTTTCATTTCTATTGGTGATTCTATTAACCTTCTGCACCTGTCGATAATGTCCATAATCCCCATTCCCAAATATGTGCAGAGGACAAGAATAATCTGTCAGATGCGTTGCAAACTGACTCACTGAGAACACATACAGTCAAAATAGGGGGCTCCACCTCCACCAGCAGGCCCGTTACCAGTGGTGTTCCACAAAGATCGGTACTGGGGTCCTTATTGTTTGGACTTTACTTCTCAGAAGTACAGGCAAAAACAAAAGGTCTGTGGCTGACAAAGTTTGCTGATGACTACAAACTTGGAGCAGTTATTGAGTCCCCAAATGATGTCAACATTCTACAAGAAGGACTTATGCAAATCAGTGATTGGTGCCAAAGTCATGGTCTTATACTCAATGCAAAAAAATGTATTATTGTCACCTTTGTCTAAGGCAATGTCCCTGCAGACTACCATATTAATAACAACACCCTAAGCTCTAAATCAGTGGTGAGAGATTTGGGCAGACAGGTTGACAGCAAACTTACTTTTGATCACCATGTCTCCACGGTGGTAAGGAAGGCCTTCTATGTTGCTCACCTCATAAGCAAGGGCATATCTTCCAGAACAAAAGAGGTTATAACCCCCTGTACTCTTCACTCATCAGGCCAATAATAGAGTACAATGCTCCCTTTGGTATGTACCTAAACAGATACCTGCAGCAAATGGAAAGACCTCAAAGGTTCCTCACAAAGAAAATTCAGGGTTTTTAGCATATGTCTTACATGGACAGATTGAAATCACTGTCACTATACTCTGTATTGTGTACACTACTTAAAGGCAACTTGTACCTTGCATAAAGAGCAACCTCTGATCAAATGGTACAAATTCACTTGCTCTAAGGACCTTAACCTAGCATCTGACATCAACAAGACTTGCTGGAGAGACAGACATGACTCACAGAGATTGCCTCTCCTCTGGAATGAACTTCCAATACAGGTTAAACAAAGCCCCTCATTAACTCTTTTTAAGTGTAACTGGGACTATTAGATGGGAAACCACAAATTCACCCTCGGGTTTTCACTGGTGTCCCTCTTGGATAGGGGCACTTAGTACTGATTTAGATCTGCTTATAACATAGACCATATCTCTACACCCTTAAGGGAGCAAGGGTTGAACATGGCTAGGCTTGTAAGGGCCCTAGAGCCATTAGCCTAGTAATCTCCTCTGAACCTATGAACATACAGGTGGGGTATACAGAATGGGTGGCCTACTGAAGTGGAGGTTTAGTTATTGTGGTAAAACTGGAAGAAATCACCAAGATAATGTCAGCTGCATATTGCACACCGGTATAACATGCTAATGTGAAGATGACTGTCAGCTGAGCAGGACACATTTACTAATAATGGTGCCAGGTAGGACAGCACAGAAATAGAAGATTTTTCAATAGACTCTTCATGTTAAGGTTGTGACATGCACATAAGGTCTGCTAGTCCTGCATTTAGAGTACTTTAAGGCACATATTTGTGCAAAGCAGGTGTGATAGTACAACCAATGTGCTAAATGGTGCCCATCATATGCTATATGAAATTCATCAGTAGCAAGCAGTTTGTATATTATGAATATTATATATCAGATTATCTTCTCTTAATAAGTATTGCAAAAGTATTCAGCATTTGAGCAAACTGCTGGATACAGACTCAAAGACATGGACACAGAGGAACACTGTGCAGAAAGATGGAACCGCTGAGGTCAACAACCGTATGGGGTAAAATGTTTCTAATACTTCTTCCTGCCATGCATACATGATGGCATGTCTTATGTCATGCTGAACACTAGGGAATTTCAAGAGCCCTTCCATTCCCCAGGAATGGCAGTGTTAGAAACAACAAGCTTGCTTGTAGGGTGCCTGTCTCTCTAGACACTTTGCCATCTGTGATATTGTCACATGCACGTTCAGCATCTATCATAGTGAC